>NW_017670512.1:72455-203420 GCF_001879085.1 Nicotiana attenuata | reverse complement strand
GGGGGAATTGGGTCGTGACACTGGACCTACTAGAACCATCAAAATTCCGATCCGAGATCAAATTACCCATAAACTTCCTCCAAAAATCTCTCCAAATTTCGCCTTCTACGGAGGTCTCAATCAAATGTTGGAGTTATGAACTCAAACCCTCGAATTCTCTCTTTTCTTCCCAGCAATTTCCGCTTCTGCGCTCATAGGACTGCATTTGCGGTCCCGCTTCTGCGGCTAGATCACCGCACCTGCGAAAATTCATTAACTCCCCAAACGCCGCACCTGTGCTCACTCCATCGTAGATGTGGCTCCGCTTTTACGGCTCTTGCGTCGCATCTGCGACCACTGGACCTCATGCCTCAAACTACACTTGCGACCCCTTCCTCGCTTCTGCGCGGCCGCACCTACGGGCTTCCCACCGCAGGTGCGAAAACACCAGAGCCAACCAACTTCAAATTTTGCTCAAGTCCAAATTTTCATCCGTTAAGCACCCGAAACTCACCCGGGACACCCAGGACCTCAACCAAACATAGCAATCAATCCTAAAATATCATACGAATGTTGATACCCAATTTTTCCCTATATTTTTGTGATGACCTTTTGGGTCATCACTTGCCTTAAATTGAATTATGTATTTCCGAGGTCTTGAAAACCTCATTTATCATCACCTCGATTAGCATGCACAGTTCGGGCGCGTACCCGGAAAGCTTAAATATGATAATCTGTGAAAAATGGTAAAAAAATTTAGTTATAAAATGAGTTAATTTGACTTCGGTCAACGTTTTAGGTAAACGGACCCGGACCCGTGATTCGACGGTCCCGGAGGGTCCGTAGGAAAATATGGGACTTGGGCGTATGCCCGGAATCGAATACCGAGGTCCCAAGCCCGAGAAATGAAATTTTAAAGAAAATTGTTTTCTGGAATTATTTAAAGTATTTTGAAAGGAAATTTGCTTAGAACATGATGGTATCGGGCCCGTATTTTGGTTCCGGTGCCCGGTACAGGTCTTATATATATGATTTAAGATAACTCTGTGAAGTTTGGTAAGAATCAAAGTCCGTTTGACGTGATTCGGACCTAAATTGCTAAAGTTGATACTTTATGAAGTTTGAGAGGAGTTCTTTGATTTTGAGGTTTAATTCGTTGTTATTAAGGTTATTTTGGCGACCTGATCGCACGGATAAGTTCGGATGATGTTATTGAGTTAGTACGTATGCTTGGTTTGGAGTTTCGAGGGCTCGGATGAGTTTCGGGTAGGTCCCGGGATGTCTAAGACTTAAAAATCACAAATGTTGCAGGTTCAGAGAAATTTCAGATCCCTGAACCTGCCAGTGCGGTCCGCGAGAAATCGTGTGCGACCGCGGAAGGGACAGTGCAGTCCCCGGTGCGTGGTGGAGGGTTGTGCGGCCGCAGTCGGCTTTGTGCGGTCCGCACAGGGTCACAGGAAGAGCTGTGCGGCCGCAGTCGATTTTGTGCGGTCCGCACAAGGATTCTGAGACTGTGTACCGTCAGGAAAAGGCTGTGCGGCGGCGGTCCGCACAGGGATTCTGAGAGGTATATATATATACAGGATTTTCAGCCATTTTCATTTTTCAAAACCCCAAAAACATAAGAGGCGATTTTTCAAACAACCTTTCTTCTCCACAACGTTGGTAAGTGATTTCTAACTTATTTTCTTCACTCCTTAACATCTTTTAACATGATTTCTACTTAAAATCAAATATTTTCATGGGGGAAATTGGGTGTTTTGGGTAGAACCTAGGTGTTTCAAAAATTGGGGATTTGGACCTCGATTTGAGGTCCGATTTCAAAACAAAGTATATATTTGGGTTCATTGGGGAATGGGTAATCGGGTTTTGGTTCGAACCTCGGGTTTTGACCATGTGGGCCCGGGGGCGATTTTTGACTTTTTGGGTAAAACTTTGGAGAAACTCATTTTCATGCATTCAAATTGATTCATTTAGCGTTTATTAATGTAATTAAGTAACTTGTGGCTAGATACGAGCGAATTGGCGGTGGAATCAAGGGGTAAAGCTATAATTGAAACTTGAGTTGTGTTCGAGGCATCGAGGTAAGTGTCCGGTCTAACCTTAGCTTGAGGGATTAGAAGTTTTGTCCTATTTGCTAATTGCTTCTTGTTGAGTACGACGTATAGGCATGGTGGCGAGTATCTATACGTTGGTGTCGAGCATGACCGTGAATCTTGAATTGATAGTTATTGTGTTCTTGAATGATACTACGGGTGTTAAAATTGATGGTATCCAATGTTGAGCAAAGATTTAGTTTATTTTCGTGGACTTTACTTATGATTGAGGATTGGTGCTAATTGAGCTGAGTAGGAGCTGAGTTAGGATTGGCTATAGCTGATTCTCCTTTGCCGGGATGTTTGTCTTAAATATTGTTGTTCCCTTGCCGGGAATTTATTATATTGCTTTGTTCCCTTGCCGGGATTCCATATAATTTTGTGTTGGCTTGTAAATGGGATCGGGTGGTACGCCTACCACGAGATATGATGAAATGGGATCGGGTGGTACGCCTACCACGAGATATGATGAAATGGGATCGGGTGGTACGCCTACCACGAGATATGATAAAATGGGATCGGGTGGTACGCTTACCATGAGATATGATGAAATGGGATCGGGTGGTACGCCTACCACGAGATATGATCAAATGGATCGGGTGGTACGCCTACTACGAGATGATGAAATGGGATCGGGTGGTACATCTACCACGAGATATAATAAAATGGGATCGGGTGGTACGCCTACCACAAGGATATGAGAAATGGGATCGGGTTGCACGCCTGCAACGAGATGTGAACCGAAAGTGTAAATTGTCTTTGTTTTCCTTATCCTTGATAGAAATTGAATTTTGGTTTCTTAATAATTCTCTTGAGATTCTGTTTTATCTGTTAGTCCCCGAAGCATGTTTCCCCTTCCCAGCTTTAAATTATTTGTTCTAGTTTATTTTCCGCTGTATATATATATATAACTGCACAGGTTTATCTGGAGTCTGGTCCTAGCCTCGTCACTACCTCGCCGGGGTTAGGCAAGGCACTTACCAGCACATGGGTCGGTTGTGCTGATGCTACACTCTGCACTCTATGCAGATACCGGAGCAGTACTGGGGCAACAACAGTAGTTTGGGAGCCAGCCTTCTGTCCACAGAGATCCCGAGGTAGTCCTACAAGCGTCCGCAGGCCCGGTGTATCTTCTATTCACTATTATGTTCTGTTATCATTTGTATCCGAGACAGACTGAGTTTCTTTCTTTCAGACATTTTGTATGTAGTAATCATAGACAGTCCGTGAATGTTATGGCACCGGTTTCTGGGTAGAGACATATGTTGGCTATTAGTAACGATTTGGTATTATATTTGTCTAAGTCTTCCGCTTAAATTTTCTTCTTCCGCTATTATTTCTCTGTTGATCACCTGTTGTTACAAGTAGTTAAAAGTGTTAAAAATAAAAAGGTTAAAGATTTCTAAATTTCGTGGCTTGCCTAGCTTCTACGAGTAGGCGCCATCACGACTTCCGAGGGTGGGAAATCCGGATCGTGATAAGTTGGTATCAGAGCTCTAGGTTACATAGGTCTCACAATTCACGGAGAAGCTTAGTAGAGTCTGAGGGATCGGTACGAAGACGTCTGTATTTATCCCCCAGAGGCTACCGAGTTAGGAAAAACTTCACATTTGTTCTTCCTTGTCGTGCGGTTTGGTTTCTCAATACTTATCGAATTCCTACCCTGTTCTTTCGCAGATGGCGAGAACACGCGCTTCCTCATCTACCGATCAGCAGTCCGAGCCCCCAGCAGCGACTCCCACGAGGGGTAGAGGGCGAGGACGAGGCCGTGCTAGAGGCCGAGGCAGGGGCAGAGCTCAGTCCCGAGCAGCAGCACCAGTAGCGGAGCCTCAAGTTGACTTTGATGACGAGGTTCCAGCTCCAGCAGTTCCGGTGGGCCCAGCTCAGGTCCTAGAGGGGTTTATTGCCACCCTAGTTCTTCAGGATGCTCTGGTCCATCTAGTGGGCCTCATGGAGAGTGTCACCAGGGCAGGTTTACTTCCTGTAGCACCAGCCGTCTCTCAGGTTGGTGGAGGAGCCCAGACTCCTGCTACTCGCACTCTGGAGCAGGTAGCTCCCCAGTTTCAGACTCCAGCGGCTCAGCCAGTTGGAGCAGTTCAGCCGGGTGTGGTAGCTCAGACCGGCGATGGTGCAGCTATGTTTGCCGATGCTTTGTGGAGATTGGACAGGTTCACCAAGCTCTTCACTACTACTTTCAGCGGTGCATCTACAGAGGATCCCCAGGATTATCTAGACAGCTGTCACGAGGTTCTTCGGAACATGGGTATAGTTGAGACCAACGGGGTTGATTTTGCCACATTTCGCTTGTCTGGATCCGCCAAGACTTGGTGGAGGGATTATTGCTTAGCTAGACCAGCAGGATCGCCACCTTTGACTTGGGAGCAGTTCACGCAGCTATTTCTGGAGAAGTTTCTCCCTATCACATAGCGAGAGGCCTATCGGAGGCAGTTCGAGCGCCTCCAGCAGGGATCCATGACTGTCACCCAGTACGAGACCAGATTTATTGATTTAGCTCGCCATGCTCTTATTATACTTCCCACTGAGAGGGAGAGAGTGAGACGGTTCATTGATGGACTCATTCAGCTGATTCGTCTTCAGATGGCCAGAGAGGCTGGGAGTGAGATATCCTTCCAGGAGGCGGCCAATGTGGCCCGAAGAGTTGAGATGGTATTATCACAGGGGGGTGGTCACAGGGCAGACAAGAGACCCTGTCAGTCAGGTAGATTCAGAGGTGCCTCGTCTGGAGGTAGAGATTCATATGATAGAGGCCATCCTCCTAGGCCTTTTCAGTCAGCACTCCAGGTTTCTCATGGTGCTTCAGGTGGTCGTGGTCCTCAGATGTAGTATCTTGATCAGCAGTCCTACAGTGCACCACCAGCTCCTATCAGTGCACCACCGATTCAAAGTTTCCAGGGTCGTCAGCCCCAGTAGGCGAGGGCTTGTTTTACTTATGGCGACACGAGGCACATTGCTAGGTATTGCCCTCGAGCTTCGAGCAGTTCTCCGTATCAGGGTTCCCGTGCTATGGTTCAGGCACCAGGTGTTCCACAGCCCGCCCAGCCAGCTAGAGGTGGGCGTAGAGGTGCTAGAGGTGGAGGTGGAGGTTCTAGAGGTGGAGCTCAGACCGCTAGAGGTGGAGGCTAGCCAGCTGCAGGCCGTCCCAGAGAGGTAGATCAGAG
The DNA here is from genome assembly GCF_001879085.1 of Nicotiana attenuata. Taxonomy (NCBI): domain Eukaryota; kingdom Viridiplantae; phylum Streptophyta; class Magnoliopsida; order Solanales; family Solanaceae; genus Nicotiana; species Nicotiana attenuata. The sequence continues at coordinate 198,166 of NW_017670512.1, read as the reverse complement.
TGGTGGGGCCCAACCCCGATGTTGTGCTCTTCCAGCCAGGCCTGAGGCTGAGGCTTCCGATGCAGTTATCACAGGTACTGTTCTGGTTTATGATAGAGATGCTTCAGTATTATTTGATCCAGGGTCTACGTACTCGTATATGTCATCTTACTTTGCACCGTATCTGGTCATGCCTAGTGATTCTTTGAGTGCTCCTGTTTATGTGTCTACACTGGTGCGTGATTTCATTGTGGTAGATCGAGTCCATCGTTCTTGTATTATGGTGATTGGGGGTCTTGAGACTCGTGTAGATTTATTGCTTCTGGACATGGTTGATTTCGATGTTATATTGGGGATGGACTGGTTATCACCTTACCACGCTATCTTGGATTGTCATGCCAAGACTATGACCTTAGCCTTGCCGGGTTTGCCTCGTTTAGAGTGGAGAGGGACTCCTGGTCATTCTACCCGTAGTGTCATTTCTTATGTGAAGGCTCGGCGTATGGTCTAGAAGGGGTGTTTGGCCTATTTGGCTTATGTTCGCGACTCTAGTGTTGAGGTCCCTCCTATTGATTCTGTACCCGTTGTTCGAGAGTTTCCTGAGGTATTTCCTTCAGACCTGCCGGGTATGCCACCCGACAGGGATATTGATTTTTGCATTGATTTGGCTCCGGGCACTCAGCCTATTTCTATCCCGCCATATCGCATGGCCCCGCCTAAGTTGAAAGAGTTAAAGGAGCAATTGCAAGACTTGCTTGAGAAGGGTTTCATTAGACCCAGTGTTTCTCCTTGGGGTGCACCGGTGTTGTTTGTTAAGAAGAAGGATGGGTCAATGAGAATGTGTATTGATTACCGGCAATTGAATAAGGTTAATCTCAAGAATAAGTATCCGCTACCGAGGATTGATGATTTGTTCGATCAGCTTCAGGGTGCCAGGGTATTTTCAAAGATTGACTTGAGGTTTGGCTACCACCAGTTGAGGATTAGGGCATCCGATGTCCCTAAGACAGCTTTCCTCACTCGATACGGGCATTATGAGTTCTTGGTTATGTCATTTGGGTTGACAAATGCCCCAGCAGCTTTTATGGACTTGATGAACCGAGTGTTCAGACCTTATTTGGATTCGTTCGTGATAGTCTTCATTGATGATATATTGATATATCCTCGCAGCCAGGAGGAGCACGAGCAGCACCTTAGAGTGGTTCTTCAGACTCTGAGGGATAGTCAGTTATATGCTAAGTTCTCCAAGTGTGAGTTCTGGTTGAGTTCAGTTGCATTTCTGGGTCATGTTGTATCAGCAGAGGGTATTCAGGTGGACCCAAAGGAGATTTAGGCAGTCAAGAACTGGCCTAGACCAGCATCAGCTACAGAGATTCGAAGTTTCTTGGGATTGGCAGGCTACTATCGTCGGTTCGTGGAGGGGTTTTCATCTATTGCAGCCCCGATGACCAGATTGACCCAGAAGGGTGCCCAGTTCAGATGGTCGGATGAGTGTGAGGCGAGCTTTCAGAAGCTCAAGACAGCTCTGACTACAGCACCGCTGTTGGTCTTGCCCATAGGTTCAGGGCCTTATACAGTTTATTGTGATGCATCTCGTGTTGGGCTTGGAGCAGTGTTGATGCAAGATGGCAAGGTCATTGCCTATGCTTTGCGGCAGTTGAAAATTCATGAGAAGAACTATCCGGTTCATGATTTGGAGTTGGCAGCCATAGTTCACGCATTGAAGATTTGGAGGCATTATCTGTATGGCGTGGCATGTGAGGTATTCACGGATCACAAGAGTCTTCAGTATTTTTTCAAGCAAAAGGAGTTGAATTTGAGGCAGAGGAGGTGGTTGGAGTCGTTGAAAGATTATGATATCACCATCTTATATCATCCGGGGAAGGCCAATGTAGTGGTCGATGCCCTGAGTAGGAAGTCAACCAGCATGGGCAGTTTAGCTTATATTCCGGTCGGTGAGAGACCGCTTTCTTTGGATGTTCAGGCTTTGGCCAATCAGTTCGTGAGGTTGGATGTTTCTGAGCCCGGCCGTGTGTTAGCTTGCACAGCCGTTCGTTATTCATTATTGGAGCGTATCTGAGATCGGCAGTTTGACGATCCCCATTTGTGTCCTTAGAGACACGGTGCAGCACGGAGGTGCCAAGCAGGTTACCATAGGTGATGATGGAGTTTTGAGATTGCAGGGCCGAGTCTGTGTGCCCAATGTGGACGGTCTTCGAGAGTTGATTTTAGAGGAGGCCCACAGCTCCCGATACTCTATTCATCCGGGCGCCGCGAAGATGTACCAAGATTTACGGCAACATTATTGGTGGCAGAGAATGAAGAAGGATATCGTTGCATATGTGGCTCGGTGTTTGAATTGTCAGCAGGTCAAGTACGAGCATCAGAGGCCCGGTGGTTCATTTCAGAGGATCGAGCTTCCCGAGTGGAAGTGGGAGCGGATCACTATGGACTTCGTTAATGGACTCCCGCAGACTCGGAAGAAGTTCGATGCAGTGTGGGTCATTGTTGATAGGCTGACCAAGTCAGCATATTTCATTCCTATGGCAGTCTCCTGCTCTTCTGAGAGGTTAGCTGAGATCTATATCCGGGAGATTGTTCGTCTTCATGGTGTGCCTGTGCCTATCATTTCGGACCGAGGTACGCAGTTTACCTCGCATTTTTAGAGAGCAGTTCAGCGAAAGTTGGGCACACGGGTTGAGTTGATCACAACATTTCATCCCCAGACGGACGGGCAGTCCGAGCGGACAATTCAGATTTTGGAGGATATGCTCCGAGCTTGTGTCATTGACTTTGGAGGTTCGTAGGATCAGTTTTTGCCTTTAGCAGAGTTTGCCTACAACAACAACTACCAGTCGAGTATCCAGATGGCCCCTTATGAGGCTTTATATGGTAGGCGGTGTCGGTCTCCGGTTGGGTGGTTTGAGCAGGGAGAAGCTCGGTTGTTGGGTACGGATCTGGTTCAGGATGCCTTGGACAAGGTCAGGATCATTCAGGATAGGCTTCGTTCAGCTCAGTCCAGGCAAAAGATTTATGCCGACCGCAAGGTTCGAGATTTGGCTTTCATGGTCGGTGAGCGGGTATTGCTTCGAGTGTCGCCTATGAAGGGCGTGATGAGATTTGGGAAGAAGGGCAAGCTTAGCCCTAGGTTCATTAGTCCGTTGGAGGTTCTTGATCGAGTGGGAGAGGTGGCTTATAGACTTGCTTTGCCACCGAGCTTATCAGCCGTGCATCCAGTGTTTCATGTGTCCATGCTTCGGAAGTATCACGGCGATCCATCCCACGTATTAGATTTCAGTACTGTCCAGTTGGACAAGGACTTGTCTTATGAGGAGGAGCCGGTAGCTATTCTAGACTGGCAGGTTCGTCAGTTGAGATCGAAGATTTTTCCTTCTGTTCGTGTTCAGTGGAGAGGTCAGCCTCCTGAGGCATCGACCTGGGAGTCCGAGTCCGATATGCGAAGCCGTTATCCTCTTCTTTTCCTCGACTCAGGTACTTTCTTCTTCTGTCCGTTCGAGGACGAACGATTGTTTTAGAGGTGGAGAATGTGATGACCCAAAAGGTCATCACTTGCCTTAAATTGAATTCTGTGTTTCCGAGGCCTTGAAAACCTCATTTATCATTACCTCGATTAGCATGCGCAGTCCGGCGCATAGCCGGAAAGCTTAAATATGATAATCTGTGAAAATGGTAAAAAAAATTTGGTTATAAAATGAGTTAATTTGACTTCGTTCAAAGTTTTGGGTAAACGGACCCGGACCCGTGATTTGACGGTCCCGGAGGGTCCGTAAGAAAATATGGGACTTGGGCGTATGCCCGGAATCGAATTCCGAGGTCCCAACCCGAGAAATAAAATTTTAAAGAAAATTGTTTTCTGAAATTGTTTAAAGTATTTTGAAATGAAATTTGCTTAGAACATGATGGTATCGGGCCCGTATTTTGGTTCCGGCGCCCGGTACAGGTCTTATATATATGATTTAAGATAACTCTGTGAAGTTTGGTAAGAAACGGAGTCCGTTTGACATGATTCGGACCTAAATTGCTAAAGTTGATACTTTATGAAGTTTGAGAGGAGTTCTTTGATTTTGAGGTTTAATTCATTGTTATTAAGGTTATTTTGGCGATCTGATCGCACGGATAAGTTCGTATGATGTTATTGAGTTAGTACGTATGCTTGGTTTGGAGTTTCGAGGGCTCGGGTGAGTTTCGGGTAGGTCCCGGGATGTCCTAGACTTAAAAATCACAAATGTTGCAGGTTCAGAGAAATTTCAGATCTCTGAACCCGCCAGTGCGGTCCGCGAGAAATCGTGTGCGACCGCGGAAGGGACAGTGCGGTCCGCGGTCGACTTTGTGCGGTGCGCGGTGGAGGGTTGTACGGCCGCAGTCGACTTTGTGCGGTCAGCACAGGGTCACAGGAAGAGCTGTGCGGTCGCAGTCGATTTTGTGCGGTCCGCACAGGGATTCTGAGCCTGTGTACCCTCAGGAAAAGGTTGTGCGGCCGCGGTCCGTTTTGTGCGGTCCGCACAGGGATTCTGAGAGGTATATACATAGACGGGATTTTCAGTCATTTTTAATTTTTCAAAACCCCAAAAGTATAAGAGGCGATTTTTCAAACAACCTTTCTTCTCCACAACGTTGGTAAGTGATTTCTAACTTATTTTGTTCACTCCTTAACATCTTTTAACATAATTTCAACTTAAAATCAAAGATTTTCATGGGGGGAATTGGGTGTTTTGGGTAGAACCTAGGTTTTACAAAAATTGGGGATTTGGACCTCGATTTGAGGTCCGATTTCAAAACAAATTATATATTTGGGTTCATGGGGGAATGGGTAATCGGGTTTTGGTTCAAACCTCGGGTTTTGACCATGTGGGCCCAAGGGTGATTTTTGACTTTTTGGGTAAAACTTTGGAAAAACTCATTTTCATGCATTCAAATTGATTCATTTAGCGTTTATTAATGTAATTAAGTAACTTGTGGCTAGATACGAGCGAATTGGCGGTGGAATCAAGGGGTAAAGCTATAATTGAAACGTGAGTTGTGTTCGAGGCATCGAGGTAAGTGTCCGGTCTAACCTTAGCTTGAGGGATTAGAAGTTGTGTCCTATTTGCTAATTGCTTCTTGTTGAGTACGACGTATAGGCATGGTGACGAGTATCTATACGTTGGTGTCGAGCATGACCGTGAGTCTTGATTTGATAGTTATTGTGTTCTTGAATGATACTACGGGTGTTAATATTGATGGTATCCGATATTGAGCAAAGATTTAGTTTATTTTCGTGGACTTTACTTATGATTGAGGATTGGTACTAATTGAGCTGAGTAGGAGCTGAGTTAGGATTGGTTATAGCTGATTCTCCCTTGCCGGGATGTTTATCTTAAATATTGTTGTTCCCTTGTCGGGAAGTTATTATATTGCTTTGTTCCCTTGCCGGGATTCCTTTATAATTTTGTGTTGGCTTGTAAATGGGATCGGGTGGTACGCCTACCACGAGATATAATGAAATGGGATCGGGTGGTACGCCTACCACGAGATATGATAAAATGGGATTGGGTGGAACGCCTACCACGAGATATGATGAAATGGGATCGGGTGGTACGCCTACCACGAGATATGAAGAAATGGGATCGGGTGGTACGCCTACCACGAGATATGATGAAATGGGATCGGGTGGTACGCCTACCACGAGATATAATAAAATGGGATCGGGTGGTACGCCTACCACAAAGATATGAGAAATGGGATCGGGTTGCACGCCTGCAACGAGCTGTGAACCGAAAGTGTAAATTGTCTTTGTTTTCCTTATCCTTGATAGAAATTGAACTTTTGGTTTCTTAATAATTCTCTTGAGATTCTGTTTTATCTGTTAGTCCCCGAAGCATGTTTCCCCTTCCCAGCTTTAAATTATTTGTTCTAGTTTATTTTCCGTTGATATATATATATAACTGCACAGGTTTATCTGGAGTCTGGTCCTAGCCTCGTCACTACCTTGCCGGGGTTAGGCAGGGCACTTACCAGCACATGGGGTCGGTTGTGCTGATGCTACACTCTGCACCCTGTGCAGATACCAGAGCAGTACTGGGGTAGCAACAGTAGTTTGGGAGCCAGCCTTCAGTCCACAGAGATCCCGAGGTAGTCCTGCAGGCGTCCGCAGGCCCGGCGTCTCTTCTATTCACTATTATGTTTTGTTATCATTTGTATCCGAGACAGTCTGAGTTTGTTTCTTTCAGACAGTTTGTATGTAGTAATCACAGACAGTCCGTGAATATTGTGGCTCCGGTTTCTGGGTAGAGACATATGTTGGCTATTAGTAACGATTTGGTATTATATTTGTCTTAATCTTCCACTTAAATTTTCTTCTTCCGCTATTATTTCTCTGTTGATCACCTGTTGTTACAAGTAGTTAAAAGTGTTAAACATGAAAAGGTTAAAGATTTCTAAATTTCGTGGCTTGCCTAGCTTCTACGAGTAGGCGCCATCACGACTCCCGAGGGTGGGAAATCTGGGTCGTGACAACTTTTGATGCAAAATACCTTCAAAATAGCATGTATATGCATATATAAGTATGTCCCAATATTTTATTATTTTTCCTAATTTTTAAAAGATTTTCAAATTAATTTATTGCCTTATTTATCAAGAAAAACCAAATAATTATTCCCAAAATTATCATTTTGGTAATTCATTTATTGGATTCTCATATTTAAACTAAAATATATCTACCATAATTTTTGCGCATTTTTTACAAATTTATTTAGTATTTTAAAAGCTAATTGCATATAATTGCAATGTTAGACTCTTTTAAGGTTTAATTGTGTTTATAATTATAAAGTTAACTCCAGTATTTTTAATTTGATAATTACGTATTATTAATCATTTCAGTACCTTTAATTTATTTTCAGAAATTATTCTAGTATTTTTATAAAATAAACAAGGGAAAAGTGGCTATTTAAATATTAGCCCATTTTCATTTCAATTTTTAGCCTGATTTGGCACCCCAATTAGACCCAATCCTAAAATCCAATTACCCAGCCCAAATCCTAATCTATCTGACCCACGACCCTTTTAAAATAACCCGCCCGGATCCCCATTCAATCCAGGCCAATAATAAAAATGATCACCGTCGACCTTTTAACCTTTCCTTTTTAATTTCCCATTACCCCCCCAAACCCTAATCACTTCTCACCGGTAGCCGCCCCTTGAATCCCCCCTTCTCCCAAATTCTCTCTCAAACCCTAACCGCCTCCCTCAGCTTCCACCCTAAAATCGCCTGAATCAATGGCTTCCAAAGCCATTAAAGGCCTGTGTCTCCCTCTTGTGACTCCTACATGCTCGATTATTGTGGTTTCAAGACCAGACTTTGAAGAAGCTTGGTCCAAACCTCGGATGCTTTCAGTTCTATGGCTGTTTCCGGCCATCTGTGACCTTGTCCCGGCCAGCCATGGCTATTCAAGCCTGACTCTTGGCTTTTCCTGCTCAGATCAATGACCTTCCAAGCTTTTCTCACCATCTGGGTTCTTCTGAAACCATAACCTTCGAGGTTCTTCTGATTCTTTTAGATCCGTTGTTGATCTGTGTTTTCTCTAAGCTTTTAAACGTTTTCTCAAAGTTTCTTTCAAAACTTTACCTTCAGAACCTTTATCTTTTCCGATTTAGGGTTTTGTTAAGATATTTAGAAGTTTCTCTGATCTTTAGCATGTTCTACTATGTTTCTTTATGTTGTTCTTCTACTGGAGTGTGCATGTTAAAATCTTATTCTTTCTTAAGGTTTCTGATTTTATTTTCTTTGTTGATATTTTTGCCTCATTCTCTTGTCTTTCATCTCTATACTCGATAGATGGTAGAAACCCTAAAATTTGGGGGTTCATTTGAGTTTTGAGACTATTTGCGAGACGACTTGCTTGTTCCTCATCTCTGAACCTGTTTGGTTTCAAAACCCTAATTTCTTTGGACTTATTCGAGTTTCTAAAGTTGTTTCATCTACTGCTCGACTGAGTTTTGAAATCTTTGTTTCAACTTTTGTTTCTTTGTATGATTCTGACTTCCTGCTAAACTCTATAAAATCTTTTACTTGACCCCTTTTTGCATGCTATTGGATACTCCCTCTTCTCTGTTACTGAGGTGACTACCATGTTCCTATAGTCCACTACTTACTGATTTTGTGATTGCATGACACTTCTCTTTGTCATAGATTCAACCTTGCATGCTTAATGTTTATGCACTCTTTATAGGCTAAATTCCCCTCTCAAAATAACCCTTAATTGTGGACTGATTTCAGACCTCCTCGTGTAAGTTTGATTGATTCTTTCCTTGTTTACTGATTTCCCTGTCTCTTGGGTTGATTTGAAAGCTTTCCTTAGCCTTTCAATTCTCCTATTTCTGACTTGGTTTATTTGTTTATTCATGAATCAGTAATTTCGAATCCCTGACTCCTTGATTTACTATGCACTGATTGCCTCTATATTCTGCAGCTTTACTTTGTTTTCTTACCTTATTTGGTTAACCGAGTCTTTCAAAGATTCTTCCCTTAATTAAACCCTTATGTATTTACCCCTAGTTGTCTACTTTGCACAAGATGCATACTTGATTTCTTTCCTTAAAAGTTTTCTGTCCACTACCGTTTGGTTTTAACCCCTTGATTAAAGGAAGTATTTGATACTGATTGATTTTTGATTGATACACAGTTCCATAATTATTTTCTTGCCTTACTTTCTACCTATTTTCAAACTATAAATACCCGGCTTTTCCATTAACAAAGACACACGAACACTCTTAGTTTATGAACTCACACTCACACTCAAAAGTTATTCTCTCTTGTTACTTCTACTGTGGCCTGCTCTCAAGGCCTTCTACCTGCTTTTACTGTACTTTGCTATTTGAAACTGGTATGTCCTGATTAAGATTTTTAGCAATCACAACAATGTGTTTATTTAATACTTTTACCCTCTTGTCTGCCTACTGCTCGTGTTTAGTTCAGTACTTATCTTAGCATGTTGCAATTTCCCTTTGCCTGTTCTGCACCTACTATGCATCCTAAATGTGTTTGATGCTAATGGTTTGTTTGAGGCATGACAGTATTAAGTATTACTGTCTATGATTCAAACTTGATTCCCCTGGAATCATAACCTCTATGTCACCATCATATGTTGTGTACCCTTGTTCATTTTGCAAGCATAACAGCACTCTCTATTGTTGTGTATGCCCAGAATTAGCTAACGCCTAAGTACATAGGCTCTTTGCAACCCCCAATCCCTGAACCCCTTTGTGTGGAATCCTCAATCCTGTAATTGTTTCCCAGCCCCTCTTCCCCTCTTCTGTGCTTTCTTAGTTCTTTAAAACTTTGTTTCTTCACTTTCACTCTCTCTTAGACTTAAGTTCTGCCCCCCTCTTGTGAGCCTTGCCTTGGGACCCTTTGAGCTCCCTCTGAACTTGGACACTTGAGGGCTGGCACTTCCACACTGAACTTGTCCATATTCTGGTAATACAATTTGGGTGTTAAGCACTGCCCGGAGTCCCGTTGAGGCTCTTAGGGAACTCTGACACACTCAAATTGGAGAAAGGTTTTGGATCGATAGTCTTTGAGTTGGTCTATCTCATAATTCAGGCAGGAAGTCAAGAATCAGGCCTTTTAGGATTGTACTTATTTTCTTTGTATTATTCTGATGTATTTGTTATTCTGGTTTGTAATAATTTGTAAAGAATACTCGGGGCTGGCTAGTGAAACAGGGTTGGGGTAACTATGCATGCAAAGGGTAGAAATCATGCCTATAGGATTGTTTTAATTCTGCATAATTCAACTACATATAGAAATCATGCATGTAGGACTGTTTTAATTCTGCATAATTCCACCATATATAGAATCCATGCCTATAGGATTGTTACAATTCTGCATATTCAACTCCACCTAGAAATCATGCCTATAGGATTGTTCCAACGCCATTCTGCATAATTCAAACTGCATTTAGAAACCATGTCTATAGGGTTCAATTTCTGTGTTTAGATACCATGTTTTAAAACAAGTTCTGCATTTAGAAACCATGTCTATAAGGTTCAATTTCTGCATTTACATGCCATGTTTTAAAACAAGTTCTGCATATAGAAACCACGTCTATAAGTGTATAAATCAGCAACGTGTAGAAAACATGCCTATAGGAATTTCTAAATGAATCTGATTCGCTTCACCCTGTGCTAGACGTAAAATCAGCAATAATACATACCACCACCTACAGAGCCTGTAATCAATTTGTTAATTCTGCTTCTCTTTTGGATAATCTAAGTTCCCCAATGTTAACAAGCATGCACTTTTATGATTTCAAACAATTCATTTTTTGAGCTTTACTGTCTTACCACCTTCTGAGTTCAATAGATACCATGCCTATAGGATCCCGTCCGAGCACTTACGCAAACCTTAGAGTAATAATAAAAACTGAATCCACTTCTGTTAGTTATTACAACCAGCAGGCAGTCCTGATTCGGGCTTCTTATCTGAACTATGTAATAAACCAATCTGCCCTAATCCTTTAGACTCCTTCATATTTAGTTCTAATCAGACCTAAGCAGTACGTGCAAGACATGCTATTATGTGTTTTTTTTTTCTGTGCAAGGAGGTATAATTGAACCTTATATGTTTATATGTCTCCCGTCGCCTTAGAATTTTACCTTTGAAACTCCAAATAAGCATAATATCCTTCCCTTTTAGGATTAGTGCTCCTAAGTGCCTCCGGGACTGATAGGATTGGGACGGGTAATAGCATGCATTAAGTAATCGATACCAATCCGCGCTTTAAATACCTTAACGGGGTGAGATGGATAGATATGGATATGATGACCACGCGATAATGTCACGTGTAGCCCCTCATTGAGGAGTGATTACCGGACATTGTGTGGGGTGATCCATATTATTAATAAACCTAGGACCCCTCTCCCTTCATTCTTTATTTCTTTTCCTTAGCATTTTAACTCTTTAATTTTTTTAATATCAGCTATTCTAATTGCTCTTGCAAACCTTGTTTACTTTCAAACCATTATGTGCTGAAATCCCCTCTTATTTGAGCCTTATTTGTTTATATGTTAATTGTACCCAAATTCACAATAATTGTCTGGCCGGGAACCACACTAGTGAATTTTGAGGGGTGCCTAACACCTTCCCCTTAGAATAATTTCAAGCCCTTACCCTATCTCTGGTTATTCAAATCGAATTCTTTTGGTGTCCTAATGCACCCTAATCATTAGGTGGCGACTCTTCAAACCCAGTTCCCAAAAGGAATGAGTTGTCCCTCCAAATGTCATAAACCCGATTTCGCGAGAAAAAGGGGGTGCGACAGCATGGCGACTCTGCTGGGGATTTTAGGCTTTTACCATTTCAGACTATTATTGTGAATTTATGCTTCTTTACGCGCAATTATTTGTTTATTTCTTTTAAGCATTAAATTTCCTTTTCGATTGCAAAACAGACTTGTTTTTTTGTTTCTTTCCTTTACTGCTTTCCTTCATTGCCGCTTTAAATTATGAAACTGTTGTACTTACTGCTTTCTTAAACGTGCAAATACGTGACAACATGCCTTTAATTGTTGCATAATCATGCTCAACATCATATTCCACTCGTGCCAAACAAATCTTATAGCAACGCTTATAATGAGTGGTTGCGCTCTTCCGATATTATCACCCCCTAAATCCGGAAAAGGCATATTTGCGTAAAACTAGTCGATCAACGGTGTAGTTGACGGTTCCGTGCCTTCCCCCTTGAGTTGTCCGCTCAAGCGTACCAGTCTAAAACCCCATAGAAACCTTACTCTGTTTAACTGTGCATGCATCATGGTCAAACCTAGCCGGATCAGTTATGTTATCCGTATAATGACTCTTTAAGATAGCCTTGTCCAAAGTCCACTGGGTTTCCCTGAAACCCAAACGGACATTATCACGTTCTGTGCATTTATTTGGAGAAGTAAATGCTTTTATGCCAATTATTGATGTTAAATAGTCGAGTCTGGTGGGGGAAAAGGCCTAACCTTATTTTCTTGCAGATAATGAGGCACGAAATCCCCATATTTGGCATGGTTACCAACATCCACCCGAGACTGCTAAGCTGGTGGAAAGATCTTCATTCCAGTGACCAGACTCTTGTCCAAAAATATCTAGAGAATCTACCCTCCCTCCTGGAAATCCAACCCAACAACAAGATCATAGAAGTTGCTACTCTATTTTGGGATTGTGAAAGGTCCGTCTTCCGCTTTGGGGTAATTGAGATGACACCTTTGCTAGAAGAGATAGGAGGATTAGCCGGTTTGGTATAGGAAACTCCGGGTTTATTGATGCCTGAGAACCGCAAGGGCAGGGGTTTCCTCAAAATGATGGGTCTGAAGAAGAATCCAGAACTGACATGCCTCAAAGAATCCTATATCCCCTTGGATTATTTGTACGAGAGGTACGGTCACAGCAAATCCTACCGTACCTATCCTGATGAGTTTGCCATCACCTCATTGGGGCATACATCGAAGGGTCTTTGTATTCATGTTCTGTTTTCTGGGGCTGATTGTGTTTCCAATGAAGAAAGCGAGAATCCAGACCCGACTAGCCATGGTCACTAAAACCTTAATGGAAGGAATTGGAGGGCAACCATTCAGCATTATGCCCATGATCATCGCGAAAATATACCGAGCCCTAGAAAAGTGTCAACGGGGAGCTAGTCACTTCGAAGGTTGCAATTTACTACTTCAGTTGTGGCTCGTGAAGCATCTACAAAAGGGTGAATACCGACAAGAGATTCAACGAAGGGACTGGGACGATCATATCACCTTCCATCATCCAAAGCGAATGAATTATATCCCTGATATGTTTGCTCAGCCGGAGGATGCCAAAGGATGGTTCGAGCTATTTGATAATTTGACCGAGGAGCAAGTACAATAGATGTTCGAATGGTTTCCGACCGAAGAATTCATCGCCCAATCCCGAGACGCGCCTTTTTTGATATTGACCGGTCTGAGAGGAACGTACCCTTACGTCCCCCTCCGGGTTATGAGGCAAGCTGGTAGGAAGCAGGTTGTACCCAGGGTCGACAAGATGAGTCACTTTTGGGCTGACTTCCAGGATGATGATAGCCCTTACAAGTGCCAAGCTCAGCATATGTGGCACTGCAAGATCGTCATGGGGAAAGATACCATCAAACTAGATAGATACCACGCTGGTTGTACTCCCTACTATTCCGGTTGGTTGGAGGATAATCATAATGGTCTGAGTCAACCTGGGTTTGTTCGAGGTCACAGGATCATAGATGAAAAGGCCGAGGCACAGGTCAAATACAACCAACTACGCAAGTGAATCCGGGAGTGCGAAAATGAGCACCGTGAGATACAAGAAGCCAATCAAAAGTTAATTGAGGAATGAAAGGACATGGCCGTCAATGCCAACAAGCGACTAGGATACCTGGAGCGAGGCATAGTGGAGCTGGAAAGAAGGTTTCTCAAAAGGGTCGAAGACTGTCGGAATGTTGAAGGAAACGAAGGCGTACATCTAGCCAGAGCCTACCTGCTGCTGGGACTTTGCGAGTTGGGAAAGCTGTTCGATGGAGCCAGGGGTGCCGAATCTGGGGAAGGTCCTTCTGGGACCAAATAGATAGGAGTTTTTCTTCTTTTTATGAAAAGTAATAAGGCCAGTGGCCACTAGCGACTTTTATTTCCTGTTATTTAGTGTCGATTTGGGATTCGTCTACTTTTTTATCAATAAAATGAGGCATTTAGCATTCCAAGTTCTCCAAATCAACTTGTCACTAGGCCTACCTCGGGCACAAAGAGGTCCCCAAATTAGGATACGCTTTACATTCTCGCACTATGTGTTTAAATATTGCAACATCTTTTATGATCCTTACTAACTTGTTACCTTTTGTTTTTACTTTTGTTTATTATTTCCCCTCCCCAAAGGTTAGTTCGTGCACTCTGACATGATCATCTTAAGTAGAGGAGCATACCTCAACAACTAGACCATCAGAACCAATAGAGCCCGGCGAGCCTCGGGGTATCAAGGCTGAACAAGCATCATGCACTATCTTTTATTTTTACTAGTTTTCTCTTTCGCATTTTAAATTTCCGCAATAAGATCTTCAATGTTCAAAACAGTTATGGAATTTATCAAAGCATTTCAATTTTCCTTATCAACACTCTTATTATTTTCTCTCATTACTCTGCTTATACAGCATTACTATTACTTATCTTGATGAACCGATGACTGTGATATGCAATGAGACAACGCAATAAACGGATATAGATTCGGAGGAAGATGACATACCAGAGGAGATTGTTAAGGAAGTTGAGAATTTTGAAAATAGACCAAAGTCCAACCTGGACGAGACAAAAATTGTTAATCTGGGGGACGAAGAGAATGTCAAAGAAACACGAATCAGCGTTCACTTATCGGCATCAGAGAAGAAGAAATACATAGAATTTCTAAGAGAATATGAGGACATATTCGCCTGGTCATATGACGACATGACGGGCCTGAGCACGTCCATTGTGGCTCACAAACTGCCAACCGATCCGACATGTCAGCCGGTAAAGCAGAAGCTCAGAAAGTTCAAACCGGATATGAGTCTGAAAATCAAGGAAGAAGTCACCAAGCAGGTCAAGCCAAGGTCCTCAGGGTAGTGGAATACCCAACGTGGTTAGCCAATATCGTGCCAGTACCAAAGAAGGACGGGAAGGTTAGAGTCTGTGTCGATTACCGGGATCTCAACCGGGCTAGTCCGAAAGTCGACTTTCCTTTACCAAACATACACATCCTGATCGACAATTGCACCAAGCACGAATTGCAAGCGTTCGTGGATTGTTTCGCTGGTTACCATCAGATTTGGATGGATGAAGAAGATGCTGAGAAAACGACTTTCATTACGCCGTGGGGAATGTACTACTACAAGATGATGCCGTTTGGGTTAAAGAATGCAGGGGCCACCTACATGAGGGCTATGACCACCATTTTTCATGATATGATACACAAGGAGATCGAGGTGTACGTAGATGATGTTATCATCAAGTCCAAGAAGGCCACCGCTCACATGGAAGATTTGAGAAAGTTTTTCAATAGGTTGCGAAGGTACAACCTGAAACTGAACCCCGCAAAGTGTACATTCGGGGTTCCCGCTGGAAAATTACTTGGGTTTATTGTGAGTCGCCAAGGAATAGAACTGGATCCATCAAAGGTCAAAGCTATTCAAGAATTGCCACCGCCAAAGAATAAGAAGGACGTGATGAGTTTCTTGGGGAGACTCAACTACATCAGCCGATTCATAGCACATTCTACAGTTATCTGTGAGCCAATCTTTAAGATGCTAAAGAAGGATGCCGCTACCAAATGGACTGATGACTGCCAAAAAGCTTTCGACATAATCAAGGAATACATGTCAACACAACCAGTTTTGGTCCCGCCCGAGCCGGGTAGACCTTTACTACTCTACATCGCAGTATTAGATGGTGCCTTCGGTTGCGTCCTGGGGCAGCATGATGAAAGGGGAGGAAAAAGCAGGCCATTTACTATCTCAACAAACTCCATACGAGGCCCGGTATTCTCTGTTAGAGCGTACCTGTTGTGCTCTGACTTGGGTAGCCCAGAAGTTGAGGCACTACTTCTGTGCCTATACTACATATCTCATATCAAGGATGGATCCTCTAAAGTACATCTTTCAGAATCCCATGCCCGCTGGCAAGCTAGCCAAAGTGGCAAATCCTATTGAGTGAATTTGACATTGTCTACGTGACTCAGAAAGCAATCAAGGGACAGGCACTAGCAGATCACCTTGCTGAAAATCCCGTGGATAGAGAATACGAACCCCTAAAGACGTATTTTCTTGATGAAGAGGTATCATTCATAGGAGAAGACATTGAAGAATGGCTGGAGAATGTTTTTCGACGGAGCAGCAAATTTCAAAGGAGTTGGCATAGGAGCAGTCCTAGTATCAGAAACCGGTCAGCATTATTTGGTGTCTGCTAAACTCAGGTTCCCGTGCACCAACAATATGGCCGAGTATGAAGCCTGCATCCTAGGGCTCAGGATGGCCATTGACATGAACATTCAAGAGTTTCTAGTAATTGGAGATTCAGACTTGCTTATACATCAGGTCCGAGAAGAATGGGCAACCAAGAACTCTAAGATACTCCCGTATCTGCATCACGTACAGGAGTTGAGAAAGAGGTTCACAAAGACAGAATTCTGACATGTTCCCAGAAACCAGAATAAATTCTCCGATGCATTGGCTACCTTGTCATCCATGATACAATATCCAGACAAAAACTTCATTGATCCCATTCCGGTGAAAATTCATAATCAGCCAGCTTACTGTGCCCATGTTGAGGAAGAAGCAGACGGAAAACCTTGGTTTCAGGATATCAAGGAATATTTAACAAAAGGAGAATACCCAGAACTTGCAAATCCTATTCAGAAACGCACACTTCGGAGGCTGTCCAACAATTTCTTCCACAGTGGAGGAATCCTGTATAGGAGGACTCCTGATTTGGGACTACTCAAGTGTGTCGACGCAAAGGAAGCATCCAAGCTGTTAGAAGAAATCCACGCCGGGACCTGCGATCCACATATGAACGGTTTTATCTAGCCAAGAAGATACTCTGGGCTGGTTACTTTTGGATGACTATGGAGACAGATTGCATCCAGTACGTCCGGAAATGCCATCGCTGTCAAATTCATGCCAGCATGATAAATGTGCCACCGAATGAGCTGAATGCAACAAGCTCGCCTTGGCCATTCGCCGCCTGGGGAATGGATGTTATTGGTCCAATTGAGTCCATTGCTTCAAACGGACACAGGTTTATCCTCGTAGCAATCGATTATTTCACCAAATGGGTCGAAGCAGCATCTTACAGAGCAGTAACTAAGAAAGTCGTGGCATACTTTGTCCGCAACCGTATTGTTTCTCGATTCGGGATTCCAGAATCAATCATCACTGATAATGGTTCCAACCTCAATAGCGACTCGATGAGAACCATGTGTAAAACCTTCAGGATTAGACACAAGAATTCTACAGCCTACAGGCCCCAAATGAATGGAGCTGTGGAAGCCGCTAACAAAAACATCAAGAAGATATTGAGGAAAATGATAGAGAAGCATAAGCAATGGCACGAAAAGTTATCATTTGCTCTGTTGGGGTATCGCACCACAGTCCGCACATCAACTGGGGCAACCCCCTACATGCTGGTTTATGGTACGGAAGCCGTCATTCCCGCCGAGGTGGAAATTCCTTCTTTAAGGATCATACAGGAAGCTGAACTCGACGATGGGTGAAGAGTCGTTACGAGCAACTAGCCCTTATAGATGGAAAGAGAATAAATGCAGTGTGTCATGGTCAGCTTTATCAGAATAGAATGTCCAAAGCCTTCAACAAAAGAGTCAAGCTGAGACAGTTCACACCAGGGCAGCTGGTATTAAAGAAAGTTTTTCCGCACCAAGATGAAGCCAAAGGGAAATTCTCTCCCAACTGGCAAGGTCCGTACATGGTTCACCGGGTTCTAACAGGAGGAGCCCCATATTTGCAGAAATGGACGGAGAAGTTTGGCCAAAACCAATTAATTCAGATACAGTCAAGCATTACTACGTGTAATCTTTATTGTTTTTCCTAAATGATATTGAACTACGCTTGACCTGATTCCCGTTTAAGAGGGGATACGTAGGCAGCCCTATGGGTTCGATCATAATTCAATAAAATTTCCATTTCCCCCGCAATTGGAAACTGGGGCAGAATTTTGAGGAGGACCCTCAAAATTCCGTAGCAAGAGAGGTCGCAATGTCTTGAGCCAGGTCACAATCGTCGGTTCATCTAAAAGCTATTTCTTAAATATATACTTATGTCATATTTTTACAAATTCATGCATGTTTATTATCAAAATTATTTTGTTCTGCGACGCTACCCCCAATGATACATACTGTATCACCAGATCAAAGCCGAACAGGTCAAGCAAGGCTAGCGGGGATACGAACTAACCTCCCCTCTACAAAACTCATGATTTTTCTTTGGATGCAGACACTTGGATTGTGAAAGCATCTAACATACTATACACTCACGAGACAAACGTTGTTCAGGAATACAACTCTCAGAATTGTTGTATTTACCAGCATTTTCTATTCACGCACGCCGGTAACATTCCCTATATCCCCAGCAGTCACAATATCGCAACCTGCTATCAGCTAAGAAACTCTATTACCATTTGCCAGTTTACTTTATTTCTGCACTACATAAGGCTACCATTCTGCCTTCCGAGACTAAACACTGTCTCCATCTGCATTTCTGCATTGTATAAGGCTACCATTCTGCCTTCCAAGACTAAATACTGTCTCCATCTTCATTTCCGCATAGCATAAGGCTACCATTCTGCCTTCCGAGACTAAACACTGTCTCCATCTGCATCTACATGGCTGAAAGATCGACACTTCATTTACGCTTGTATGGCTGAAAGATCGCCACTTTATTTACGCTTGCATGGTTGAAAGATCGCCACTTTATTTATGCTTGCAAGGCTGGAAGATTGCCACTTTATTTATGCTTACATGGCTGGAAGATCGCCACTTTATTTACGCTTGCATGGCTAAAAGATCGCCACTTTATTTACGCTTGCATGGCTGAAAGATCGCCACTTTATTTACGCTTGTATGGCTGAAAGATCGACACTTTATTTACGCTTGCATGGCTGAAAGATCGCCACCTTATTTACACTTACATGGCTGAAAGATCGCCACTTTATTTACGCTTGCATGGCTGAAAGATCGCCACTTTATTTACGCTTGCATGGCTGAAAGATCGCCAATTTATTTACGCTTGCATGGCTGAAAGATCGCCACCTTATTTACGCTTGCATGGCTGAAAGATCGCCGCTTTATTTACACTTGCATGGCTGAAAGATCACCACCTATTGCATTTCATGGGCTGAAAGATCGCCAAATACTGCATTTCATGGGCTGAAAGATCGCCGAATTATCCGAGGGCGTCATTGTCCGGAGGCACCATTTGTATAGCCCGAGAACGCTATGACATGGCCTAAGGATCCCTTTAATCTTTCGCATATCATTATTCAAAGGCATCATGGTTCGGAGGCATCATTCTCATAGCCCGAGAGCACCATTTCATGGCCTGTGAATCCTTTATTATTATACGTTTCATTGCCCAGGACATCATGGTCTAAGGACGTCATCCTAACCGTCCAAAGACAACATTCATGGTCCGACGGGAATTTGCATCATGTTTAAATTTACGCACAATATACGCTTGTGTTACTTATTTGCAGGTGAACCAGCGAGCATTGTCCATCTCGGTAGGAGCGATCCCGCTCCAGTTCCCGCAGTGCTATCAGACTTCAACCATTCACCCCGTCCTAAAATATTGCGTCCATTCTTGAAAGTCTCCATTGGCATACTCCGCCGGCGGATCCTGAACTACATATGGCTTGATTCCTGCAAGACAGGGATATGTAGGCAGTCAGAATCCAGAGCACGGCCGAACCTCTTCAAACCATTTCGTCGGTCAAAATTGGCCATCATATCTTTACCCGACAACTCTTTCATCCTTCCCGGGTAAAGAGGGGCAGCTGTTGATACCCAATTTTTCCCTGTATTTTTTTATGCAAAATACCTTCAAAATAGCATGTATATGCATATATAAGTATGTCCCAATATTTTATCAATTTTCCTAATTTTTAAAAGATTTTTAAATCAATTTATTGCCTTATTTTATCAAAAAAACCCAATAATTACTCCCAAAATTATCATTTTGGTAATTCATTTATTGGATTCTCATATTTACACTAAAATATAGCTAACATAATTTTTGCGCATTTTTTACAAATTTATTTAGTATTTTAAAAGCTAATTGCATATAATTGCAATATTAGCCTCTTTTAAGGTTTAATTGTGTTTATAATTATAAAGTTATCTCTAGTATTTTTAATTTGATAATTACGTATTATTAATCATTTCGGTACCTTTAATTTATTTTCAGAAATTATTCTACTATTTTTAAAAAATAAACAAGGGAAAAATGGCTATTTAAATATTAGCCAAGCTTTTCTCACCATCTGGGTTATTCTGAAACCCTAACCTTCGAGGTTCTTCTGATTCTTTTAAATCCGTTGTTGATCTGTGTTTTCTCTAAGCTTTTAAACGTTTTCTCAAAGTTTCTTTCAAAACTTTACCTTCAGAACCTTTATCTTTTCCGATTTAGGGTTTTGTTAAGTTATTTAGAAGTTTCTCTGATCTTTAGCATGTTCTACTGTGTTTCTTTATGTTGTTCTTCTACTGGAGTGTGCATGTTAAAATCTTAGTTCTTTCTTAAGGTTTCTGATTTTATTTTCTTTGTTGATATTTTTGCCTCATTCTCTTGTCTTTCATCTCTATACTCGATTGATGGTAGAAACCCTAAAATTTGGGGGTTCATTCGAGTTTTGAGACTATTTGCGATGCGATTTGCTTGTTCCTCATCTCTTAACCTGTTTGGTTTCAAAACCCTAATTTCTTTGGACCTATTCGAGTTTTTGAATTTGTTTCATCTACTGCTCGACTGAGTTTCGAAATCTTTGTTTCAACTTTTGTTTCTTTGTATGATTCTGACTTCCTGGTAAACTCTATAAAATCTTTTACTTGACCCCTTTTTGCATGCTATTGGATACTCCCTCTTCTTTGTTACTGAGGTGACTACCATGTTCCTATAGTCCACTACTTACTGATTTTGTGATTGCATGACACTTCTCTTTGTCATAGATTCAGCCTTGCATGCTTAATGTTTATGCACTCTTTATAGGCTAAATTCCCATCTCAAAATAACCCTTAGTTGTGGACTGATTTCAGACCTCTTCGTGTAAGTTTGATTGATTCTTTCCCCTCTTCTATTCTTTCTTAGTTATTTAAAACTTTGTTTCTTCACTTTCACTCTCTCTTAGGCTTAAGTTCTGCCCCCTCTTGTGAGCCTTGCCTTGGGACCCTTTGAGCTCCCTCTGAACTTGGACACTTGAGGGCTGGCATTTCGACACTGCACTTGTCCCTATTCTGTTAATACAATTTGGTTGTTAAGCACTGCCCGGAGTCCCGTTGAGGCTCTTAGGGAAGTCTGACACACTCAAATTTGAGAAAGGTTTTGGATCGATGGTCTTTGAGTTGGTCTATCTCATAATTCAGGCAGGAAGTCAAGAATCAGGCCTTTTAGGGTTGTACTTATTTTCTTTGTATTTTTTTGATGTATTTGTTACTCTGGTTTGTTATAATTTGTAAAGAATACTCGGGGCTGGCTAGTGAAACAGGGTTGGGGTAAATATGCATGCAAAGGGTAGAAATCATGCCTATAGGACTGTTTTAATTCTGCATAATTCAACTACATATAGAAATCATGCCTATAGGACTATTTTAATTCTGCATAATTCCACCACATATAGAATCCATGCCTATAGGATTGTTACAAAATTGCATATTCAACTCCGCCTAGAAGTCATGCCTATAGGATTGTTCCAATGCCATTCTGCATAATTCAAACTGCATTTAGAAACCATGTCTATAGGGTTCAATTTCTGCGTTTAGATACCATGTTTTAAAACAAGTTCTGCATTTAGAAACCATGTCTATAAGGTTCAATTTCTGCATTTACATGCCATGTTTTAAAAAAAGTTCTGCATCTAGAAACCACGTCTATAAGTGTATAAATCAGCAACATGTAGAAAACATGCCTATAGGAATTTCTAAATGAATCTGATTCGCTTCACCCTGTGCTAGACGTAAAATCAGCAACCACCTACAGAGCCTGTAATCAATTTTTTAATTCTGCATCTCTTTTGGATAATCTAAGTTCCCCAATGTTAACAAGCATGCACTTTTATGATTTCAAACAATTCATTTTTTGAGCTTTACTGTCTTACCACCTTCTGAGTTTAATAGATACCATGCCTATAGGATCCCGTCCGAGCACTTACGCAAACCTTAGAGTAATAATAAAAACTGAATCCACTTCTGTTAATTATTACAACCAGCAGGCAGTCCTGATTCGGGCTTCTTATCTGAACTATGTAATAAACCAATCTGCCCTAATCCTTTAGACTCCTTCATATTTAGTTCTAATCAGACCTAAGCAGTACGTGCAAGACATGCTATTATGTGTTTTTTTTTCTGTGCAAGGAGGTATAATTGAGCCTTATATGTTTATATGTCTCCCCAAATATGCAGTATGTATTTTGTATGTCGCCTTAGAATTTTACCTTTGAAACTCCAAATAAGCCTAATATCCTTCCCTTTTAGGATTAGTAGTCCTAAGTGCCTCCGGGACTGATAGGATTAGGACGGGTAATAGCATGCATTAAGTAATCGATACCAGTCCGCGCTTTAATTACCTTAACGGGGTGGGATGGGTAGATATGGATATGATGATCACGCGATAATGTCACGTGTAGCCCCTCATTGAGGAGTGATTACCGGACATTGTGTGGGGTGATCCATATTATTAATAAACCTAGGACCCCTCTCCCTTCATTCTTTATTTCTTTTCCTTAGCATTTTAACTCTTTATTTTTTTAAAATCGGCTCTTCTAATTGGTCTTGCAAACCTTGTTTACTTTCAAACCATTATGTGCTGAAATCCCCTCTTATTTGAGCCTTATTTATTTATATGTTAATTGTACCCAAATTCACAATAATTGTCTGGCCGGGAACCACACTAGTGGATTCTGAAGGGTGCCTAACACCTTCCCCTTAGAATAATTTCAAGCCCTTACCCTATCTCTGGTTATTCAAATCGAATTCTTTTGGTGTCCTAATGCACCCTAATCATTAGGTGGAGACTCTTCAAACCCAATTCCCAAAAGGAATGAGTTGTCCCTCCAAATGTCATAAACCCAATTTCGCGAGAAAAAGGGGGCGCGACAATGAACTTAGTCGAGCCCCCAGATCACATCGAACAACGCTAAAACCACGAATCACACTCCAATCCAAACTTAATGAACTTGAAATTTCAAAATTCTACAACTGATGCCGAAACCGACCAAACCACGTCCGATTGATCCCAAATTTTGCACACAAGTCATATTCAACACTACAGACCTACTCCAACTTCCGAAATCGGATTCCGACCCCGATATCAAAAATTCCACTATCGGCCTAAACTTCAAAAATTTAACTTTCGCCATTTCAAGCCTAAGTGATCTACATACCTCAAAAACACCATCCGGACACAACTCACGCAAACTATCCACGTTAGGCACACATAGCCTGCCTTGCATCCTCAAAGCACCATCATCCCCAATCGTGACCTCCTTAGCATCACCATGCTGAAATGTGTCCTTCAAGACAAGCAGATAGGGGTCATCATACTGACGCTCCTGATGCGATTATAAAGAGAAGACTGAGAGACCACACAAGCTAATACTCTACTAGGCTCAGAAATATCCAATCTCACAAACTGGCTGGCTATGTCCTGAACATCCATCACCATGGGCCTCTCTGCTGCTGGTAGATAAGCCAAACTCCCCAAACTCTCTGCCCGGTGACTCAAAGCATCCGCCACCACATTGGCCTTCCCCGGGTGGTATAAAATAGTGATATTATAATCCTTAAGCAGCTCTAACCACCTCCTCTGACGCAAATTAACATCCTTCTACTTGAACAGATGCTGCAGACTCTGGTGATCAATGTAGATCTCGCAAGGGACATCGTACAGATAGTGCCTCTAAATCTTCAAGGCATGAACAATAGCAGCTAACTCAAGGTCGTGGACAAGATAGTTCTTTTCATGCACCTTCAACTGTCTGGACGCGTAGGAAACATCAAAACAACACTGAGGCCAACTCGCGACGCATCACAATAGACTGTATAAGACCCTGAACCTGTAGGCAATATCAATACTGGGGTTGTAGTCAAAGTTGTCTTTAGCTTTTGGAAGCTCTCCTCACACTCTTCCGTCCACCTGAATGGAGCACCCTTCTAGGTCAGCCTGGTCATAGGTGATGCAATAGATGAGAACCCCTCAACAAATCGACGGTAATAACCCGCAAAACCAAGAAAACTACGGATCTTTGTAGCTGAGGATGGTCTGGGCCAACTCTGCACTGCTTCCACTTTCTTCGAATCCACCTTGATCCCTTCACTAGATACCACATGACCCAAGAATGCCATGGAATCCAAACAGAACTCACATTTTGAGAACTTCACATATAATTTCTTTTCTCTCAAGGTATGAAGCACTGTCCTCAGGTGCTGCTTATGATCTTCCCAACTCCGGGAGTACACCAGAATGTCATCAATAAAGACAATGACGAACAAGTCAAGATATGGCCGGAATACACTGTACATCAAATTCATAAATGCTGCTGGGGCATTGGTCAGCCCAAAAGACATAACAAGGAACTCGTAATGACCATACAGAGTCTTGAAAGCAGTCAGGGATATCTGGCTCCCGAATCTTCAACTGATGATAACCTGAATGCAAATTAATCTTGGAAAACACTCGAGCACCCTATAATTGATCAAATTAAAAAGGTGATCAATACGAGGCAAAGGATACCGGTTCTTCACTATAACTTTGTTCAACTGGCGATAATCAATGCACATACGCATAAAACCATCATTTTTCTTCACAAACAAGATAGGAGCACCCCAAGGTGACACACTCGACCCAATAAAGCCCTTATCAAGCAATTCCTGTAACTGTTCCTTCAACTCCTTCAACTCAAGAGGAGCCATACGATAAGGAGGAATAGAGATGGGCTGAGTGCCCGACAACAAATCAATGCCAAAATCAATATCTTTGTTGGGCGGCATGCTTAGAAGATAAGCTGGAAACACATCAGGAAAATCCCGCACTACTGGGACTGAATCAACTGTAGGGGTATCAATACTGACATCTCTCACATAAGCTAGATACGCGTCACATCCCTTCTCAACCATTCACTGAGCTTTAAGAAATGAAATAACTCTACTAGGAGTGCAATCTAAAGTACCCCTCCACTTTAATCGCGGTAAACCTGACATAGCCAGCATCGCGGTCTTGGCATGACAATCAAGAATAGCATAATGGGGCGACAACCAGTCCATGCCCAAGATGACATTAAAATCTACCATGTTGAGCAATAATAAATCGGCTCTGGTCTCAAAACCACTAAGAGCAATCAAATACGACGATAAATGTGGTCCACAACAAAAGAATCTCCCACAGGAATAGACACCTAAATAGGGGAACTCAAAGAATCCCGAGATACGCCCAAATGCGGGGCAAAATAAGAGGACACACATGAATAAGTGGAGCCTGGATCGAATAGAACCGATGCATCTCTATGACAGACCGAAATAATACCTGTAATGACAGAATCGGAAGCAACAGCCTCTGTCGGGCAAGAAGGGCATTGTATCTGGCCTGGCCTCCACCACTAGGGCGACCTCTACCTCCCCGACCTCTACATCTAGCTGGATGGGCAGGTAGGGTGGCAGCTGGTGCTGTGATCATAGCCTGGGAACCCTGTGGAGCATGCTGTGGATGAGAAGTCTGTGGAGGTGCACCCCTCATAAGTTTAGAGCAATCCCTCACCATGTGGCGTGTGTCGCCACACTCAAAACAAGCTCTAGGAGGGTGTGGCGGCTGTGTCTGGCTCGGGCCAGGTCTGCTGGACTGACCACTGAAAGCACCCTGTGTAGGAGGCACACTAGATGCTAGAGGTGCATAACAAGGCTCCTGAGGTCTAGGAGGAGCTAGAATACTACTAGCTGCTGGAAGAGTTGAATGAACGGGGCGACTCACATAACCCCTACCCTGACGAACTGTAGTTGGGGCATGGGAACCAGAATAATGGCCCGACTCTCGGGACCTCTTGGCCTCTCTCTCCTCCCTATCCCGAGCAACATGCCCACTACTCTCCTAGCAATACTCACCACCTGCTAATAGGCGATATCCATCTCTAACTCCCGGGCCATGCTAGACCTCATGCTAGGAGTGAGCCCCTCAATAAACTGGCAAACTCTCTCACGAACTGTAGAAACCAATGTCGGTGCATGTCTAGCCAAATCGCTGAAACGGACAACATACTCCGAAACAGTCATAGTACCCTGGCGCAAATGCTTAAACTCTGCATGCCATGCCTCCCTGAGGCTCTGAGGGACATACTCCCTCAAAAATATATCCGAGAACTGGGTCCATGTAAGGGAAGTTGCCTCAGCCGGACTGGCCAACTCAAAGTACGCCACCACTGATAGGCCGCCCCTCGAAGCTAGAAGGCAGTGAAAGAAACCCCACTTGACTCTGCTATTCCCATAGTGCAGAGGATACGGTGGCACTCCTCCAGAATTCCCTGAGCATCCTCTGATGCTAAACCACTGAATGTAGGAGGGTCGTACTTCTTGTACCTCTCAAGCCTCCGCTCCCCCTCCTCTAAAACTGCCGCCCTACCCTCGGGCTGAGTTGGGGCTACAAGCGGTACCGGTATAACCTCTGGGATCTGATCAACCTAAACCCACTGCTCTGGGTGCGGGCTGCGGGAGTCTGTGCTCCTCCCCCAGCCTGAGATGTGGCTGCAGCAAGGGGAATCAACCCTGCCTGAGCTAAAGTGTTATACATGCTCATGAACTGTGCAAGGGTCTCTTGGAGAGCTGGAGTAGTAGTAGTAGTAGTAGTAGTAGTAGTAGTAGTAGTAGTAGTAGTAGTAGTAGTAGGCATATCAGGCGTCTGGGCTCCGGCTGGAGCTGCTGATGGCTCCTTTATAGTAGCTCGCGCGGGTGCTCTGGCTGCAACACGTGCGTTTCCTCGGCCTCTACCCCGTCCCCGGCCTCTGGCGGCTCTAGTAGGGGGCACGAGTGCCTGGTCATCTCTGGTAGCACGTGTCCTCACCATCTGTGAGAGAATAGAAGACAAAAGTTTAGAATTTCGAAGTCAATAATCTTGCACGACAATGAATCAAATGAAGTGGAATTTTCCTAACAATTCTATAGCCTCTCGAAGATAAGTACAGACGTCTCCGTACCGATCCGCGAGACTCTAATAAATCGGCTTGTAACTCACGACTCCTACGAACCTAGAGCTCTGATATCAACTTGTCACGACCCAATTCCTCCTTCCGTGAACTGTCGTGACGGCACCTAGTCTCTACGACTAGGTAAGCCTAACACATTGCAGAAATGAAAACAAAAGCATGAATATTAACTATTGGCAACACAACTATCCATCAAGAAACTAAATGCCACTCTGCATATACATTTATCACTTCAGGAAAAAAATACCGAACAATACCCAAAACCCGAAAACTCGCAAGTCACAAGCTACTAAGATGTTCTAACTGTTCTATACATCATCTCTACAGAAAGAAAGAGAAATGAACATAAGGGGATAGATGGGGACTCTGAGGATCTGCGGGCGCGAGCAGATGTACCTTGAAGTCTCCAACAGGCAGCAACGACTGCAACTAGTGATAAGGATGGTACGATGAACCTGGATTTGCACACGAAAAATATGTGCAGGAAAGGGAATGAGTACACCACAGCAGTACCTAGTAAATGCCAAGCCTAACCTCGATCGAGTAGTGACGAGATCAGGTCAGGTCCCTACTGGTTTATATATATAATAAGAGTTTTTATTAAACAACATAAACAACAGTTTCAACAAGGAAAATCTACAGTTTTGATTAAATTCGTACCAAAGAAGACAGGTAATTCTTACTCTAAACATGTTGCACAGAGTTCAGGTAGGTAGTTAAGGCACGTAAGCATGTTTTCCTAGCTAAACAGGATGGCTACATATACTAGAATTGCTCAGTTAAAGGGAAAAAACATAGATATTTACTTAATGAAAATGAGGTTTTTCAACAATTAGCCCGTGTACGCACTCGTCACCTCACGTACACGGCATTCATACATCAAACAGTACCAAATCCTAAGGGGAGTTCCCTCACACAAGGTTAGGCAAGCCACTTACCTCGAACCAAGCTCAAATCAATCTGAAATCACGCTCTTGCTACGAGTATCCAACTCCGAGTGGCCCAAATCTAATCAAATCAATCACATAACGTAAATATAGATACAAACAACTACGTGAGAAAATAGGAAAACACCCAAAAATCCTCCCCGGGCCCACGTCTCGGAATCGGGTAAAAGTCACAAATTATGAACACTCGTTCACTCACAAGTCTAAACGTACCAAATTCACTCAAATACGATACCAAAATCTTGATTAAAATCTCAAAATTCGGCCTAAGAACTTTTTCAAATTTTCCCAAATTTTCACCCCAAATCCGAAATTAAATGATGAAATTAAGCTTAGATTAATGGGAAATAATCAAAAAGGAGTTAGGAATCATTACCCACAAACTTCCTCTGAAAATCTCTCCAAATTTTGCCTTCTACCGAGCTCTCAATCAAATTTTGGAGTTATGAACTCAAACCCTCGATTTCTCTCTTTTCTGCCCAGCGATTTTCACTTCTGTGCTCATAGGACCGCAGCTACGGAAATTCATTAACTCCCCAAGCACCGCACCTGCGCTCACTCTACAACAGAAACGGCTCCGCTTCTGCGGCTCTTGCATCACTTTTGCGGCTCTTGCGTCGAATCTGCGACCACTGGACCTCATGCCTCAAACCCCACCTGTGACCCCTTCCTCTCTTCTGCGGGGCCGCACTTGCGGGCTTCCCAATGCAGGTGCGGAAACACTAGAACCAGCGAACTTCAGATTTTTCTCAAGTCCAAATTTTCATCCGTTAAGCACCCGAAACTCACCCGAGGCCCCTGAGACCTCAACCAAACATACCAACCAATCCTAAAATAACATACAAACTTAGTCGAGCCCTCTGATCACATCGAACAACGCTAAAACCACGAATCACCCTCCAATTCAAACTTAATGAACTTGAAATTTCAAAATTCTACAACCGATGCCGAAATAAACCAAACCACGTCCGATTAACCCCAAATTTTGCACACAAGTCATATTCAACACTACGGACTTGCTCCAATCGCCGGAATCAGATTCCAACCCCGATATCAAAAATTCCACTATCGGCCCGAAACTCCAAAAATTTGACTTTCGCCATTTCAAGCCTAAATGAGCTACATACCTCAAAAACACCATCTGGACACGCCCCTAAGCCTAAAATCATCCAATGGAGCTAACAGAATTGAGGGAATTCCATTTCGGAGCCATCTTCACACTGTTCTGACTACGGTCCAAATCCTAAGAGTTAAGCTCTCATTTAGGGGCTAAGTGTCCCAAAAAACTCCATGACTCAAATGAATCATCCCAGCAAATCACAATAGCAGAAAATAGATTCGGGGAAGCAGTTAATAGGGCATTGGGGAATTTGTTCTCAAAAAAGACCAGCCGGGTCGTTACATCCAGATGATTATTTTGGACTTGGGCGTATGCCCGGATTTGCATTTAGATGTTTCTAGAAGGTTTTGTCTATAATTGGCGAAAGTTGGCAATTGAAGTTTTAGAAAATTCATAGGTTTGACTAGGAGTTGACTTTGATGTTATCAAGTTCGGATTGTTGTTCCAGGGGTTGGAATAGGTTCTTTATGTCATTTAGAACTTTTGTGCAAAATTTGAGGTGATTCCGAGTTGTTTAGACGTATTCGGCGTAAGTTTGGAATTTAAAAATTGGAAATAGTTCATTAAGCTTGACTTGAGGTGCGATTCATGGTTTTGATATTGTTATGTGGGATTTAAGGCCTCGAGCAGGTCCGTATTATATTTTTGGACTTATTGGTATGTTCGGACAGGATCCCGAGGGGCTCAGGCGAGTTTCATATAGGTGCTTATTTTTTATGTTTCGACAGCGTTTCTTCAAGAATTAAAAAACCACATTTAGCAAATGAGCTCCAAATTCAATTTTGATTAAATTATTATATGGCAGAATAGCCTAATAAATATTTCTACTTATCTCGCTTTGTCATCCGGGTCCCTATACTTTATGAAGTTTCATCTAGACACTTGTAGTTTTTAAAATACATTATTTTAAACCCTTCCGGCCTCGCGTGTTCTCTCAGATTTTAAATGACACATCATTATTTTTTAATTTAATTTCAAAAATTTAATTTTTTCCTTTTTTCACTCCTCCCCACCCTTGACCACTTATCTCTATTTTTTAGAACAGAAATAACACCACGATTTACCGCCTTTACCGGCGGCAGCACCACGGTGGACAACTAAAACCCACCATTTTCCAACTTTTCATTGTCCGTCTCCCTTTCAGAAAATTTTACCACTGAAACTCCTCATCATTGGACAGATTTCAGTCCAAATTTTTTCAGAAATAGTGGTCGAAAGAGTGCAGGTGCCTTCGTAATAGACATTCAAGAGGCATGATATAGCCGATAAAAAGGAATCCGTAGGCCCACATTCTACATTGTACACCTCAAAAACATTCAATAGACATAGATCTAATTCATCTAAAAAACATTAATGTGGTTGCCCTTCAAAAAAGATTTACTATTTTTTTCTCAAATATTGACTGAAGGTTTGTGAAAATGGGAGTCCGGGAATTACGTGAGAAAGAGAAAAGAAAAATGAAGGGGGGGAATAACAAGAAAGGATAAGAAAGAGAAAAGAAAAATGGAGGAGGGGTGGGAAAGAACGGGAAAGGGGAAGGGAAGTAAGAGAAAGAGAAATGGGGGAGGGGATGGGGGAAAGAAGAAAGAACAGAGATTTTTATTTTTTCTTATATTATTCTTTTATTCTTTTACTTTTACTTATTATTTTTATTTTTTCTTCTTATTTTAATCATGTTTTGTTTAACTTTTTTATACTTACTCTCGTTATACGCGTGATATTCACGTATTTTGTCCAACTCAGTCATGAAGTTGCCACATATGCTTGGTCAACGGTCAGAGAGGTTTAAAATAATGTGTTTTGAAAACTACAAGTGTCTGGATGAAACTTCGTAGAGTATCGGAACCGGGATGACAAAGCAGGACAAGTAAAAGTGTTATTAGGCTATTCTGCCTTATTATATCTGTATCATAATTACGGAGCCATATTAGAAAATAATTGTCGAATTTGAACATTGTATGAGGGAGTTATGCTCATTTTAATATCGGAGAAGAAAGCTGGTACTGGTGCTTCGCAGATGCGAAGTTGGGTCCGCATCTGCAACCCCACAGATACGAAAAACGGTCCACAAAAAGCGGAAATGACAGTTGGAAAACCGCAGGTGCGGATTTTTGGGCGCAAAAGCGAAAATCCCTGTGTATAAAAAATCAGACAGCGTTCTTTTGATATTTTGAGAATATCTTGAGTTCTAGAGTTCTGATCGAGGTGATTTTCTCGTCTTTTCATGGAGGTCAGTATCTAAACTCAATTTGTCTTTTTAACATGATGACAGTAGTTTATTTGTGAATTAATCCATGTTTTGATCGGAGTATTGGGAGGTTTTTATCAAAAAAAATTCTAAAGTGAATAATTGAGAATCGATTCGGAGTCGAAATTGGATAAAATTAGTATGGTCGGAATCGTATTCAAATGCATTATCGGAATTTGTATGTTTTGTCAGGTTCTGAGGTATGGGCCCGGGTTGACTTTGAGTATTTGATTAAAGATTCGGCCTTTATTGCTTGGGTTTGTTTTTAATGGTATTATTTGATATTTTTAGTTGCTTTTGACTAGTTTTGAGCCGTTTGGAGGTTGATTCAAGTAGGATGGTATTTTTAAAGTGTTATTTGGCTTATTCGGTATTTGATTTGGCTTGTTTGAATTAAATAACATATTTAAACTCGGATTTGAGGGTAATTAACCCTGAGAATTATGTTATATGAGATGTGTTGGGGTGACGCACATGCTAGGTGACGGGTGTACGTGCGTGCACCGGGATGTTCACGATCTGAGTGGACGCTAGACTATTACCAAACTTGATTTACAATCATGCTTTATTATATCCGTGTTTTCTTTATTCACTTGATTATTTGAGCTATGATTCATGTTAAAAATCATGTTTAGGCTATATGCTTATTTGGTTGAGACTTAATGGGGCTATTCTTGTTGTTTTGAGTTGTACGTTGTAATTGCAGTTATTGACTCAATCATGATTCCTCATTTGCATGTCATGTCTCAATCTCTTACATTAATTATTTGCTACATCATACATGTTATTTGTCTTCCATATGTGATACTGTTTGGGCTGAGTTCTATGAGTTTGTAGGCCCTTGAGACTTGAGAGGTTTGTTGACTGATGTGAGCCGTAGAGCCGTGTTATGAGTGTTATATGAATCGGGTTGCATGCCGCAACAGGACTTATTCGCTATTGAGTGATATATGGATCGGGTTGCATACCATAACAAGTTTTATTGGCTATTGAGTGATATATGGAACGGGTTGCACGCCTCAATATGCCTTATTGGCTATTGATTATTATTTGGATCGAGTTGCACGTTGAAACTTGCCATATTGGCTTTTGATTAGTGCTTGGGCAGGATCCGTCCCTCCAAAGTCTGACATGCCAGTAGTGAGCGTAGGCACAGTGATATATACACGTACTTTGGTGAGGGGCTTTTTAGCCAGACACTCGTACAATGCTAAGTGATTGTGTATGTGATGGTGAGGGGCATTTGAGCCAGGCACCTTGAGTATGCTAAGAGTGAGTGTACCCGATGATTTCACTGGGATATAATTTACTTGACATATATATTGACATGTAGGCACAGAGACGTAATTTTTCATCATGCTACTAGTAAATGAAAATTCTTATTTGATGTTGGAAAATTGGAGAAACATAGTTCTTTTGATAAACTCATGTTTAGTTGATTTTCAGTGTTAAGATTTGGATTTTGATTGTTATAGTTGAAAAGCATGTCTAATTTTCTGTAACTGTGAGCGAGCTGAACATAATATCTCTTGAGTTATTCCTTGATGTCCTCATTATATTATTATGAGTTGTTATTGGCTATTGATGTCGGGCATTGACCTTCTTCCGAGCTCGTCGTTGCTTTCAACCCGAGGTTAGGTTTGTTACTTATTGAGTATATGGGTCGGTTGTACTCACACCACACTTTTGCACATTACGTGCAGATCTTGGAGTTGATGGTGTTGTGTATGGCAGAAGCTGACGTTAAAGATGTACCTGCTTTCTGGATATAACTACCACTTGTCCTCGGTAGTTTCAGATTTTAAATTCTGTTTATGTATATTCCAAACGGATGTTGTATTTATTTTCATACCAGCTTTGTAAATCTAAGTCTTAGTAGCTCATGACTTGTACTACCAATCCGTGGGAGTTTGTATAGAAGTTCAGTTATTTTAATCATTGACTCTTATTATTCTCATTTGTGTTGTATTGAATTTTATTTGGCTTACTTAGCAGGTCGGGTTAGATGCCATCACAATTAGTTGGATTTTGGGTCTTGTCAGGATTAATATTTAAAAAATACTCAACCTGGAAACTAATTTTTAATTTTTACCCTCCCACGACCACATCAGCATCCAAAGCACGAGGCTATCAAATTACTAAATTCAAGAACAAAATTTTGTGACTTATTTAAACCCTAACTAAAAATTGTTAGAGCCTATCTGGATTAGCTGATTGTAAATAGTTGATAAGCTTGAAGTGTTGAAAAATATTTATAAGTGTTGAAACTGATTAAATAAGCATTTACATGTTTGGATAGAAGTGTTGAAACAACTAATAATAAGCAGTTGATATATTTGGTAAAAAAAGTGCTGATAAGATGTTCTTTTGTTAAAATAACTAAAATACTCTTTAAAACTTTACAAAATATTATAAATTAAAAAGTTTCTTTGTAAAGAAAAGGATGAATAAAGAATACAGAATGAAGAAAGTTAGGAAATTTGTTTTGGGAATATACTTTGTGAATTAAAGATATTATTAAAGATAAACTAGTAAAAGCCTTGGTAAAACTAAAAGTGCTTATAAGCTGAAAAATCATAAGCTGGGGATGATCAACTTATGACTTATGGCTAGTTTTAGCTTATAAGCACTTTGGGTGTTTACCAAATAAGCTGTTACAACTTATTTGGATGGTTGTTATATATCGTTTTATATTATATCATTTTGATATATACAATGTTTGAATATATTATATTATTTACTATCATTTCCCGACATCATGCACCAATAATATAAGGAATAAACTTATAATATTATAAAGAAAAAGTAAGGTACGGGATATAATTATTTTATAAAAAAAGGAGAAATAGTAAAATAAAATTATTTAATAATAAAAATGGTCAAAATGAGAGGAAAAAATAAGCTAATGAGCGACCACACTAAATGTACATTTCATAGAACAGTTAAGTAATAATCAAAATAAATATTGTATTTAAGGTAAAAAGCCAAATAACATTCAACCGCCTTATAAGCTTAGCTTTCCACCCTCTAAATTACGGTAAAACCCCACACTTCACTCTTGCTATCACAATAAAAAATCCACTGAGGTTTCAATTCCAAATCCCAGGAAAACAGCGATGCGCAGCCTAATTGCTCACAAACTTTGGAATGGAATCAGCAGAAGGCCTTTGAATCCAAATAGTAGGAGATGGTACGGGCTAATACCGATGGTGATAGAGCACTCTTCCCGTGGAGAGAGGGCTTATGACATATTCTCAAGGCTGCTCAAAGAGCGCATCATTTGCATCAATGGACCCATTAACGATGATACTTCCCATGTTGTCGTTGCTCAGCTTCTTTTCCTAGAGTCCGAGAATCCATCCAAGCCTATTCACATGTACCTCAATTCTCCCGGTGGCGCCGTCACTGCCGGTTAGTGTTTCTTTTTTTCATTTCTCATCTAAAAACAGGATTTTTGTTTTGTTTTAGTTTATTATATTTTGCATATTTGAAAACTACTCGCTAAAATAGCCCCTGTTGTCGGATGTAATTTTAGAGTGACATACTCTGGCCAATGACTAACTTTAAATAGAGTTCAATTTTCAATATGATGAGAAAAAGAAAAGGTAATAGTGTCAATATATGCACCTAAATGTTGTACATTTTATCCTGTTTGGATTTTGGTAATGTGATTATCAAGGGTGAAATGATTATTAACTAGCTCTCTGTTTCTATGAATAAAGCTTGACAAATACTTTTATTTTGGTGGTTTTGTTTGTCTCTATTTTCTTCACATGATAATAAGTAGGCTTGGCAGTCTGCATTTTGCTGTGTGTGGTGCTTTCAGTTCAATCTATGATAGAAGTTAAGATTATGTTTTTTATCTTTCGGTTAACCTTTATATTTGCTTATCATGATGAGATTTGGTAGCTCATTCTTGGAGTATGCTGATTGTGTCTGAATGTAAACTCAGAACCATGTCATTGTGCAATCGGAACCCTGTCGTAACTTTCTCCTGTTCTTTTGTATAGGTCTTGCTATCTACGATACAATGCAGTACATTCGATCTCCAATTAATACTATATGTCTAGGTCAAGCAGCTTCAATGGCATCCCTTCTCTTAGCTGCTGGTGCCAAGGGTGAGAGACGATCTCTTCCTAATGCTACAATCATGATTCATCAGCCTTCTGGTGGATATAGTGGGCAAGCTAAAGATATGACAATTCACACAAAACAGATTGTTCGGGTATGGGATGCACTGAACCAACTATACTCCAAGCATACGGGACAACCAGTGGAAATAATTCAAAAGAATATGGATAGGGATTATTTCATGACCGCTGAAGAAGCCAAGGAGTTTGGGATAATTGATGAGGTTATTGATCAAAGACCAATGGCTCTGGTAACTGATGCTATCGCTAAAGAGGCCAAAGATAAAAGTTCAAATTAGAATTTGTGGTAAGACTGAAGCTTTTCTTCCCAAAATTGTAAACACGCAGACACACATACACACATGCAACAAGAGAGAGTAAAAGGCTAGAGCCTATAATATTGATTGTAGTTTTCTAGGTAATATTTTGATAAAACATATAAAAATCACCTATCGAAAAGGAAAAAATGCATCTGCTATGTACTTTTATGCTTGTATATCTTTGTGTTTATGCTGTGTGTATAACTGATATATGTGGAAAAGATAATGTTGTCTTTGTAACAATCGCTTAGCAATTCTCAGGTTTACTTACTGGTGTAAGTACTTATGTTATGAGTTAATGTCTCAGTTCTTTGTTTTCTCACTTTTTGACTTTATTAAGTTTATGAAATGCAATATAAGATAGACAAGTAAAAATGAGATGTATACTATGATGATTATAGGTATAAGACGCAAGGTTCTCTTAAGTACATTCTTTAAGCCTAAAATCACTGTTGTGTATTCAGTCTAACAGTACTGAGGGCTACTGCATTTTTGCCTATGCCCTTCAGTTAGTTTTGGACTAATCTTCTGAGCACAAGTCTTAGATAATACTGAAAATCTTAAAAATTGTTCCTTTGAAGACACCCGATAGAAAATTCTTAGAAATTTGCTTAAGTGAATTCTTTTTCCTTCCATTAGAGTCCTTTTCCTTGCTCAGATTTGTCTAAGGGAAAGAATCAGGTTTGAGTTGTCATTCTTTTTCTGCAAGCTAAATGAGAAAAACGCTTTTTGTGCTTATGTTGTATATGTTGAACAGGTAGGTAGCTTTAACAGCTGCATTTCCTTATAAAAAATAAAAGGCTTAATTAATACTTTATCCCTTCAACTTACACGAAAAGTCCCTGTTACACATTTCTCTGCAGGCCTCCTTTTACACACCTCATCTATCATTTTTTCATTGGAGAAACAAGTTAGCAACCCCCAAAAAGTGCATGCAAGGGTTAAAAGTCTTCCAAATTCATGTTCTTTGATATTTTAAAGTGTCTTATTATCTTTTTATCCACTTCTTATATATTTTTCTTTTCCTTTTCTTTATTGTTACTGTTAGAATAGTTATGTAAATAGGAGTAAATAACCCTAATCCAATATGTATTAGGAGTAGGATATGTTGTGTATATATATAGGGCTCATTGTATCGTGTTTCACACAAGTCAATAATATCAATATTATTTTCTCCCGTGCTTTCTCACATGGTATCAGAGCAGCAGTGAGAAAATATCCGGGAAAGTCGCCGTGCTTCAATTCCGGCAACCTTTTTAGGGTTGTTTTCCGTCAAACCAATTTACATCGGTGTTGTGCAAAAACCAACACCACCACAAGGTCCCCCAACCCCCGGCGACCAAACCCCAATAGACACCTCCGCCGACAGACGTCTCACGCGCCTCCACGCGCCGATCAGGCAGTTTTTTTTCCGGCGAGATGTACTCCACGCGCCGGCAAGTGGAGCACTTTCCAGGCAGTTTTTGACTTCGTTCCTTCAGAACAGTTGGCTCGCCCTCAAAATCCGAGCCTATCCATAATTTTATTTTTTAATTCCGACCACTTTGAGTTTTTCCGGCGACCACACTGATTTTTTCCGGCAGATACAATAATTTTCCGTCAAAACCAGTGTTTCCTTCATCTGTTTCAGCGAGTTCTCAGTTGATTCTTTCTGTTATTTGGTGATAATCCAACGATGTCTTTGGGAGTCGATGCTTTCGGGTCTAAAAACCCGGGTTCTGGCAGTTCCGGTGTTATGATTACCTCAGAACCTTTAATGGGAGGTTCAAACTACTTAGCTTGGGCTTCTTTTGTTGAGTTGTGTAAAGGTCAAGGAGTTCAAGATCATTTAACACAAAAGGCTAGCAAAGGTGATGAAAAGGCCAAAACACTATGGGAGAAGGTCGATGCTCAGTTATGTAGTATCCTGTGGCGATCTATTGATTCCAAGTTGATGCCCTTGTTCCGTCCGTTCCAAACATGTTATTTAGTTTGGGAAAAGGCTCGTAATTTATACACTAATGACATATCTCGTTTCTATGATGTAATATCGCGAATGACAAGCTTGAAGAAACAGGAATTGGATATGTCTACTTACTTGGGACAAGTACAGGCAGTCATGGAAGAATTTGAGACGTTGATGCCAGTTTCTGCTAGTATTGAAAAGCAACAAGAGCAACGACAGAGATGTTTCTAGTTCTTACACTCGCTGGACTCCCTACTGACCTTGATTCAGTACGTGACCAGATTTTGGCTAGTCCGACTGTCCCCACAGTTGATGAATT
The DNA here is from genome assembly GCF_001879085.1 of Nicotiana attenuata. NCBI lineage: Eukaryota > Viridiplantae > Streptophyta > Magnoliopsida > Solanales > Solanaceae > Nicotiana > Nicotiana attenuata. The sequence goes on along the minus strand of NW_017670512.1, from coordinate 160,186 downwards.
ATTCTCTCGATTACTTCGCCTTGCCGCAGCACCAAGTCACCCAGTGAGCTCATCACAGACACTTGACTCATCTGTCCTCGTATCCCAGTCAGTGGACAATCGGGCATCTCATACTATGGAGAATAGACGAGGAGGAGGTCGTTTTGGAAGATCTAGACCCAAGTGCTCTTATTGTCATAAACTTGGACACACTCGTGACGTGTGCTATTCTTTACATGGTCGACCAACCAAAAATGCTTATGTTGCTCAGACTGAGACTACAGGTAACCAGGGATTTTCTTTATCTGAAGGGGAGTATAATGAGTTCCTTCAGTATCGAGCAAGTAAGCAGACATCTCCACAAGTAGCTTCTGTTGCTCAGACTAATACTTCTGTTGCTGGTAATTCTTTTGCTTGTGTTTCCCAGTCTAGTCCTCCTGGACAATGGGTTGTGGACTCAGCCGCTTCTGATCATATCTCTGGTAATAAATCACTTTTGTCAAATATTGCGTATTCACAGTCTCTTCCCACTGTTACTTTAGCCAATGGGTCTCAAACCAAAGCAAAAGGAGTTGGACAAGCGAATCCCCTACCCTCTGTCACTCTAGATTCCGTTCTCTATGTCTCTGGCTGTCCTTTTAATCTTGCATCTGTTAGTCGTTTGACTCGTGCCCTCCATTGTGGTATATATTTTATTGATGATTCTTTTATTATGCAGGACCGCAGTACAGGGCAGACGATTGGAACGGGACTTGAATCAGAAGGGCTTTACTACCTTAACTCCCTAAAATCCTCCAAGGCATGTCTAGTTACAGATCCTCCGGACCTAATTCACAGACGTTTAGGACATCCAAGCTTATCCAAGCTTCAGAAGATGGTGCCTGGTTTGTCTAGTTTATCCACATTAGAGTGTGAGTCATGTCAGCTCGGGAAACATACTCGAGCCTCATATCCTCGTAGTATTGAGAGTCACGCAGAGTCTATTTTTTCTTTAGTTCACTCTGATATATGGGGTCCTAGTAGAGTCAGTTCAACCTTGGGATTTCGTTATTTTGTTAGTTTTATTGATGATCATTCAAGATGTACTTGGATTTTCTTAATGAAAGATCGTTCTGAGTTGTTTTCTATATTCCAGAATTTTTGTGCTGAAATTAAAAATCAATTTGGTGTTTCCATTCGCACTTTTCGCAGTGATAATGCCTTAGAATATTTATCCTCTCAATTTCAGCAGTTTATGATTTCTCAAGGAATTATTCATCAAACCTCTTGTCCTTATACCCCTCAGCAAAATGGGGTTGCAGAGAGAAAGAATAGGCACATCATTGAGACTGCTCGCACACTTCTCATTGAATCTCATGTTCCGCTGCGTTTTTGGGGCGACGCAGTTCTCACAGCTTGTTATTTAGTTAATCGGATGCCTTCCTCTCCCATCCAGAATCAGATACCGTATGCAGTATTGTTTCCCCAGTCACCCGTATACTCTGTTCCCCCTCGTGTTTTTGGGAGCACTTGTTTCGTTCATAACCTAGCCCTTTGGAAAGATAAGTTAGCTCCTCGTGCTCTCAAGTGTGTCTTCCTTGGTTATTCTCGTGTTCAGAAGGGATATCGTTGTTACTCACTTGATCTTCGTAGGTACTTAATGTCCTCTGACGCCACATTTTTTGAGTCTAAACCTTTCTTTACCTCTTCTGACCTTTCTGACCCCCTTGATATATCTGAGGTCTTACCTATACCGACCTTTAAGGAGTTTACTATAGCTCCTCCTTCACCTTCCGCCACAGAAGTCTTACCCGAGTCTCCTATAGCTCCTCCTTCACCTTCCGCTATAGAAGTCTTATCCATTCCAGCCGTTGAGGAGTCTAGTGTGGCTCCTCCTAGACTCCCTGCCACAGGAACACCACTTTTGACATATCATCGTCGTCCGCGCCCAGCATCGGGTCCAGTTGATTCACGTCCTGCACCTGACCCTGCTAATACTGCGGACTTGTCTCCTCTTAATCAACCGATTGCACTTCGGAAAGGTATACGGGCCACCCTTAATCCTAATCCCCATTATGTCGGTTTGAGTTATCATCGTTTGTCATCACCCTATTATGCTTTTCTATCTTCTTTGTCCTCTGTTTCCATCCCTAAGTCTACAGGTGAAGCATTGTCTCATCCAGGATGGCGACAGGCTATGATTGACGAGATGTCTGCTTTACATACGAGTGGTACTTGGGAGCTCGTCCCTCTTCCTTCAGGTAAATCTACTGTTGGTTGTCGTTGGGTGTATGCAGTCAAGGTTGGTCCGGATGGTAAGGTTGATCGTCTTAAGGCTCGTCTTGTTGCCAAAGGATATACTCAGATATTTGGGCTCGATTACAGTGATACCTTCTCTCCCGTGGCTAAGATAGCATTAGTCCGCCTTTTTCTATCCATGGCTGTTGTTTGCCATTGGCCCCTCTATCAGCTGGACATTAAGAATGCTGTTTTACACGGTGATCTTGAGGATGAAGTTTATATGGAGCAACCACCTGGGTTTGTTGCTCGGGGGGAGTCTCGTGGCCTTGTATGTCGCTTGCGCCGGTCACTTTATGGTCTAAAGCAGTCTCCCCGAGCCTGGTTTGGTAAGTTAAGCATAGTTATCCAGGAATTTGGCATGATTCGGAGTGAAGCTGATCACTCTGTATTCTATCGGCATTCTACTTCGAGTCTTTGTATTTATCTGGTGGTCTATGTTGACGACATTGTTATTACCGGCAATGACCAGGATGGTATTACTGAATTGAAGCAACATCTCTTTCAACACTTTCAGACTAAGGATCTGGGCAAACTAAAGTATTTCTGGGTATTGAGGTCGTTCAGTCTAGCTCAGGTATTGTGATCTCACAACGAAAGTATGCCTTAGATATTCTTGAGGAGACAGGAATGACAGGTTGTAGACCTGTTGACACTCCGATGAATCCGAATTCTAAACTTCTGCCAGGACAGGGGAAGCCTCTTAGCGATCCTGCAAGATATAGACGGTTGGTTGGTAAATTAAATTACCTTACAGTGACAAGACCTGACATTTCCTTTTCTGTGAGTGTTGTGAGTCAGTTTATGGATTCTCCGCGTGATAGTCATTGGGATGCAGTTGTTCGCATTCTTCGGTATATAAAATCAGCTCCAGGCAAAGGTTTATTGTTTGAGGATCGAGGCCATGAGCAGATCGTTGGATACTCAGATGCTGATTGGGCAGGATCACCTTCTGATAGACGTTCTACGTCTGGATATTGTGTCTTAGTAGGAGGAAATTTGGTGTCCTGGAAGAGCAAGAAACAGAATGTGGTTGCTCGGTCTAGTGCAGAAGCAGAATATCGAGCGATGGCTATGGCGACATGTGAGCTAATTTGGATCAAACAGTTGCTCAAGGAGTTGAAATTTGGTGAGATTAGTCAGATGGGACTTGTGTGTGATAATCAAGCTGCTCTTCATATTGCGTCAAATCCAGTGTTCCATGAGAGAACTAAACACATTGAGATTGACTGTCACTTTGTTAGAGAAAAGATACTCTCGGGAGATATTGCTACAAAGTTTGTGAAGTCGAATGATCAGCTTGCAGATATTTTCACCAAGTCCCTCACTGGTCCTCGTATTAACTACATATGTAACAAGCTCGGTACATATGATTTATATGCACCAGCTTGAGGGGGAGTGTTAGAATAGTTATGTAAATAGGAGTAAATAACCCTAATCCAATATGTATTAGGAGTAGGATATGTTGTGTGTATATATATAGGGCTCATTGTATCGTGTTTCACACAAGTCAATAATATCAATATTATTTTCTCCCGTGCTTTCTCACAGTTACAGTGGGTGCAATGAGGTCTAGGTCCTTTCTCTCTCCCTTTTTAAGAAAATATTTGTCCCTGTGCATTTCCATTTGTACCACTAATGCAGATGTTTCAACTTCATTAGTTTAGTTGTTTTTGAAGAAACACTCAATAAGAGGAAATGCTTCCTCCATAGAATGAATGGTCAAACTTATTAGAATCTGATCCCTTACAAAGTCAAGATCTGATCGAAGCCCTATTAATGCCAAGACCATTAAAAATATATCTTCTTGTTGTTCTTGCGCAGTGATGTGTTACCGGATAATGGCATGAGAGCATCAAACTCATCTTTTAGGATTTCTTGCCCTAAATAACTTACAATATCTTGATGGTTCTGTTGGAGGTGAACAATATCTGAAACTACTTTATATATATGTTGCAAATCATTTGTGTATAGTTTTAGCATGGCCCAAATCTTGCAACAAGTATATTACAAGATTGAAATAAGTTAAGCAATTTAGGGTCAAAAGAATTCCACAAGTTATGCTGCACAGCTGTGCATCCATTTTCTTCCAATGAGCCCTCTTTGTGGCAATGATATCACTTGCATTCTTAACTAAGTGATCATCATAGCCTTGGCCCATTAACTCGACCGAGGTTGACCAAGACATATAATTACTGCTACCTTGCAGTTTTACATTGGTAATAGTTGGCGAACTTGAGATAGATGGAAAAAGAGGTTTGATGTCACCTGTGATTGAGGAATCACCTTTCTCTCTCATTAGTTTGCTTAAAAATTATCCAAGCCAAGGATTCAAAGTATTGTGATAGAAAAGAAAGGTGAAAGACGTGCGCATCCTTAAACGGTTACTGGAATAGTGGCTGTTGGAACAGTCACAGGGGCTCCGATACCATGTATAGAAATAAAAGAGTGTAAAGATATAAAAGAGAGAAAGAAGATAAATTGGAGGTTATGATTTGTTCTTTGAGCATCATCTGAATTTATAGTGTTATAATACAATTACAGTTGCACCTAACCCATTTAATTCCTATCTACTAAATCATACAAAGTCATACACAATCTTAACATAACATTTATCGACCTACCAAATCATTCATACTTGTCCAGTTTGGTGCTTTGGGGGTGGAAACAACAATCAAACTTTAGGGTATGTTTGGAAAGCCACTAGGTAATTGGAATTGGTGTAATTACTAGGGTAGTAATTACACAGCCTAGTAATTACACAGTTGTGTAATTACGACGGCCTGTTTGTTTGTCATAGTGTAATTACAAGTTTACTGTTTGGTTGCACAAGTGTAATTACACAGTTAGATTAAATTTTAAATGAAGTAATTATCAAAACTTAAAAGTTAATATAATAAATATATGCCTATAAATTTTTATAAGTATAAATGATATTATATTTGGTATTTAAGATGTATATTTTTTGTGAATATACATTAATTAATAACCATATATTTATAACTAATATTGCAAAAATAATTTTAATATATATATATATATATATATATATATATATATATATATATATATATATATATATATATATATATTAAAATAATAATATTTAGTTTAGATACTTACAAAAACTAAAAACATACGTTTTATAAGAACATCATGGAGTTCATGTTTGATAAAATAAATTAATACTTATAGATATAATATCATAACATTATTCAAATGTTTGACAAAACTAATCTATCAATTCTAACTAAAAAAGAACAACATGCGATGTGAGTCAATACTACTAAAAAAATTAAATTGGAACCACGAATATAACACAATTTCAAAATTCAAAAAAAATATATAGTTTAACATATGTCAAATTCCAACATAATAATAGTAAGTTCCACCACAACTTAAGATTAGGAAACATAATAAATTTATAACCACATTCAACAACGAAATTTTACTTTAATTGCATCACTCATTATATGCTAGGTTTGTTAATGACTCATTATTTCTAATATTAGGAGGTGTAATTTCAAAAAATAGAATAATAAAATAAATAATAGATAAAATATAAGCAATTACATGGAATAACAAGAAGTAAAGGTAGGGAAATAAAAGATAAATAATGTACAAAGAAAAATAATTTTAAAATTTCAAAAGAAATTAAAAAGTAAAATAAAATTAAGAAATTAAAAAACTAGAAATAAAAAGTTATAAAAAAAATAAATTAAAATAAAAACAAAAAGGAAAGAAACTAAAAAGCAACCTTGTAATTACCACTAATTATCACCTCCCCCTTGAGAATTGGAGAGTGTTATTATACCCTCCAATTACACCCAATTTCATGCTGACCAAGTAATTACTTGGCCAAACAAACATGCCAAACTATGTAATTACACCCAAATTCATTTCCAAGGTAGCTTTACAAACATGCTCTTAATAGTGTTGATTTCATGGGAAAACATGGTTTTGAATTTTGTACTTAAGGATCACTAGACGTTTTTCTGGAATATCGTATGGTTTCTTGTAAATTGTTAGATAGCTTCTCAGTTTGTATAGGTATGCTACATTGCACAGTCCTTGTATTTGAACAATTTATACATGCATTAGAATGTTGAGTTTTAGAGTCAAAGTGAAGTGTTGGAAGAATTGAGCTCTTGAGTTTAATATTCTCATATTTGGACAAACATCGAATGTATTGTGATACTTTCCCGCATTAGACAATGTATCTCGTGTCTAACTCCTATAATATGTGTCTCATGCATTCACCATATTATCAACTCATCATTATATTTCTTCTCTTCTTTGAGTCAATTTTTTTCTTCCTATTCCAACGATTTAAATCATTGTCATGTCTTACTATTCCCCAACGATTTAAAACTGAAAGGTGTTTCCTGGGATAGCATCAACAGATGCCAAAGGAACTGCTGTCCACTTCTGGTTTCTAGAATTCTATTTGTGCTGTTTCTCATTTGTCAACTGAGGATGTTTATCTTGGTTATTGCAAATCAATTAGTTTCTTCATGGAATTACTGCCATTCATAGTCCTATTGGACGTAATAGGCAAGTACTAGTTATTATGACAGAAAAAAGTGAAGATGACCTGTGAAAGGATCAAGTGGCAGCAGCCCAAGGGCTTTGGTCTAGTGGTAAGAGCACAACATGTGATGTGTGAGTTAGGCATAAGTCAGAGGCGCGGACCTGTCACAGACAAAAATCCTGGAATTTGAGTGGAGAGAAGGGTAGAGGGGCAGACCCATTACTACCGAGCTTTTGAACCGTGCGTCAATCACCCTCGGGGATTACTCGGTTGTTTAAAAAAGAAGGAACTCTCCTATAAAAAGAAGGATACACAAACAAAAAGAGAGAGGGCAAATCGAAGTCGTCCCAGGGAACATTTTGGCTTTAATTGTTTGAGCTCCCAGATTCCACTTTTAATAAGTGGCTATTGGGACGAGAAATCACTCTTTCCACCAGTGGCAGTTGAAAATTGATGAAACTTGAGCATTGTCATATCCATTTTACTTGCGGTCCATTTCTCTTAGCACATTTTCGCAGACTGGTAACTGTTATGATATATGGAACTAAGAGGCACACTTCAGGTATCGGTTAATACCTTGAGTTGACTTTCCCTTAAAAGATTATTTTCTTCATTGTTAATGGTTTTCAGTCTGCCAAAGCTCCATTTATGGACGCGGGAGTTTATCTTAGGTATGAAAGCCTTCCAGCTCTAGGTTTTGAAATTGAATATTCTGAGAATAATATCTTAAGAGAGGAGATAGAATATGTGGATGCACGAATAGGAAATGTTGATGCTCAATTTTGTGTTAAGATTTCTTTTTGGAGTGAGGAGCTTTATGCAATGTGGTTGGTTCAAATCCAGGTCATATATAAGGTGTCATGTTGCCAATCCTAAAGGAAGTATACTGATATATTTGTCAGAATTCTGATTTCTTTCAAATTTTCTGTACAAATCAGTTGTTGAGAAATGTGCATTCTATTGGAAGGAGCAGAAAGGGAGCTGTCCTGGGGAGTTGTAAATTAGATGCATCTCTTAACTCCAATTTTGGATCCCCGCCTAAATAGTTGCTGCTGAATAGGTGGAACCGGAAATTCCCTTGTATAAAAGATAAGGAAGCAACTGTGCAGGATTTGCTTGGTGATGTTGTAAACCTGTTACCTATTTTAGGTTAAACTGATATTTCTGCCAGAGTAGAGTAGTCGATAGTTCCAGTGAATTACGGCTTCCGACGCAGTTCGACCTTTTAGGATGATGAAACTTGAGTGTATAACAGGTCCACTTTATATTGAATAGTGGGTCCAGCTTACGAAGTTTTGGCCTTATAATCTCATAGACTTCGACAGTTTTCTCTGTCTTTGAAAGTCTTTGGCGCCACAAAAGTCTTTCTAATTATTGAAGACTGGTCATGCACTCTGTTAGGTTTTCTGATCAATTAAATAACACTTATGTGTTATATTATTTTGACTTGATCTTTTCAAATATTACATTAAATTCTTTTTGCTGGAAAAGCTTGAACTAGATTTTCATCATGTTTGATTCGTAATAGTGCAGGCAGACTTAAGATAGTTCACTCTCTTTTTTAATATATTTGTTTGCCTGATAATAGTTATACAAATAAGTGCCTGCTGCTGGCACTTCAAAGCCTCCTCAGGCCTCGATTCAGCTGCTTGAATTGTAAGCAGATCAATGTGTATTAGTGAAGGCTGAGGTTGCTTTCCTCTCTTCACTTGATTTTGGAAAATCAATCCCGTCGTATTAGTGTGATTAAAGTGAGGATAAATGATTATTCTGGAAACTGGTATTCAGTAGGTTTTAGGTTAACGGAACGAACTCATATTTGAAAGTACATCTCATTTCGCGCGTCATGTTTTGAGTATATCAACCTCGCAGTGGATCTCTCCTTGACCTGTCCATGAAGGTTCTTGCTTCACTTAAGTCGTTTCTTGTTAGTTCAGATGCTGCAAAGTATCACCCCCTCTCCCAGACACGGAAAAGAAAAAGATAAAGACTGCAGAAGATAATTTATATTTTATCTCCTTTTGCTGCATTTCATTTATGGATTATTCAACTAGAAACATGAAAGTAGTTCTGTTCCAGTGCCTTGTGTAGCTGAATATGTTGCCTGAGAAACTCACAATCTTTTTCATTTGGATGTAGGGATCTGGAACCTGGGTTGATATTTGAGAACTTTCATGGGACATTTTGCTTATGGAGACTGACATCAGTGTTTTCTTCAAGTAGTAATAAGAAGGATGATTTTTAGCAACATAAATCATTGTTCATTTTTTGTGTAGAAGTGAGGAAGACTTGTTGCATAAAATTCCTGTTAGGATTTTCACTTTGAGCTTATATGCTATAGATATTATTTGTAGCTACTCATGATAAATTTTTCTTATACTCGGCCGAGATGTTATTTAACGCTTCTTTTCATAAAAAGAACTTTGGTGTGTACTGGAAGCTAGCTTGTTGTGATTCCTGCGTCGATCAGTTTATATGGCATATTTGTTAAATTGAAGTTGTTGCTTATGGATGTATTTATTGGAATATTTCTCTTAGTTCAAACCCATTTAGACAGTGCAGAAGAATAATGATATACTGTCATTCAAAACAATGCAGGCAAAATTAAATACCACTTTTAGCTTTAAGCAACTAATTTGTACTCTTTCCCCCGCGTTAAAAAATGAAACGATAAAGGAAAACGTTTTCCTCGAGTTGAAGAGGTTATTTTTTGTTTTGGAGCAAGATACAACAGAATAAAGAAATTGTCGTACTAGTGCAAGGGCTAATCAAAGGAAGGCAGCAATATGGAGCTCAAGTTTCAATCAATCAGGACAAAGGTGCAATGAATGGGAGGGTGTCGATGCACGCTGATTAAACCCTTCGGATTCTTAGAAAACTTGAATTGAAGCTATTGCATGAGTTCTTGGGGAGGTCTTTAAAGGCAACAAGAAGTAGGGGTGTTCCAAACCAACTGAAATCGAAAACCGAAGCTTAATAGTTTATTGGTATCGGGTTAACGGTTTAACGGACGGGGAACGGAATGAAACTTTTTTATTAACGGCTTATCGGTTCGGAGGCGGATTATTCAATTTTCTTAATGGATAATCCGTTAACCCGTTAAGAATATATATATATATATATATATATATATAATATATATATATATATTTTTTTTAATCCATAATATATTAAATAATCAAAAAACCTTCTTCCACTTTCAGTACTCTATCTTTAACGCCTAAATAATCAGAAACCCTAACGCCTAAATTTCGACCAGCAGTACTCTATCTCGTCGACTTCCAACACTCTATCTCGTCGACTTCCACTTTCCAGCACTCTATCTCGTCGACTCGCCGTCTTCCTCTCGTCGACTCGCCGTCACCCTCTCGCAGTCTCGCCGACTCGCCGACTCCCTCTCGCCGACTCGCCTCTCCATCTTGCCGTCTCGCCTCTTCCTCTCGCCATAGCTAGAGCAGCAGATGGTAAGTTTCTTTTCTTGTTGATGTTCTTTAAAATCAAAGAGCATCTCAATTCTCAAAGTATTCAGATGCTTGCTTCAGTATACGTAAACAGGAACTCATCTGTTGAAACATAAACACTAAGGGTGTGTTTGGTATAACGGAAAATATTTTCCGTGGAAAATATTTTCCAAGAAAATGTTTTCTTGAAAATCAAGTAGTAATCTTATTCATTTTCAGGTGTTTGGTACGCAAATTAAGAAAAATAACTTCTCAAGAGTATTCATAAATAATTTAGATATAATAAACATGAAGCCATAAACTTTCAAGCCAACAACCTTCCGGACCAACAAATTTCATAAACTTTCGAACCGCTAAACTTTCCAAAAATCACGGAATTTCGAACCCCGTAAACTTTATAATTTCTGAACCCGTAAATTTCCAAACACATAACCTCCAAACTCATAATTTTGGAAACTTAGTAAAATTTTGAGCCCTTTAAACCGATAAATAATAAAAATTAAAACTGAAAATTATATTTAAAAATTTTTTTTTTGGGGGGGGGGGGGGGGCGGGGGGGGCAGGGTGGGGGCTTGGGTGGGTGGTGCAGAAAAATGAAAAAACAGAAATTTGAAATTGCAAAAAAAAAAAATGAAGGTAAAAAAACTATATTTTTTTGCGCGCGGGAGGGGAGGGGGGATGGAGGGGTAGTAGGGTGGGTGGTAACGGAAAAACTGAAATTTGAAAAAAAAAAAAGCCATTTTTGGAGAGGGGGTGGGGTAGGTTGGTGAGGGTGGGGAAGGTTGAGAAGGAGCTTTGGAAAATGTTTTCCCTTCTCTTGATAAGGAAAACATTTTCCTCCAATTGGAGGAAAATAAATTGATAAGGAAAATATTTTCCAAAACATTTAAGCCAACCAAACATGGAAAAATTGGAAAACATTTTCCGGAGTACCAAATACACCCTAAGTTTTGTGAAGAATCAGAAACTTCTCACTTTAAAAGCATACAAAATTTAGGATGTTTGACTCTGTTCTCAGTATACAAAATTTAAAAGCAAGAGTAATCAGCAGGGTGTTTTAAAGTTCACAAAACTCATCTGTTTTGAGATCGATTTTGACAGTACCTGTATAAATATCTGTTAAGCAACTTGTTATTCTCATTCCTTTTCTTTTTGTCACGGCCCTATTCCCGGACCCGGTCGTGATGGTGCCTCTCGTGAAGACAAGGCCAGCCAACTATTCCCTATTCGAAGTTAAACAACTAAACATTAAGCAAACCAGGCTAAAACATGATATAGTACTAAGCAGCAGATAATATCATAATAATGCGGAAGTACAACCCAAACACAGCCCTAACCGGGGTGTCACTAGTCATGAGCATCTATAAGTCATAATATAAGTATGCTAAGTCTATACGCTAGTACAAATGTCTGAATATCAATAGAAGTGATAAAGGAGGAGAAACACGGGACTGCGGACGCCAGGAAGCTACGTCGTGGACTCCGAATGTCCGCCGGAAGCTGGAAGGGTCAGCAATCGGGAGCGGAACTAGATACGCCTGAATCTGCACACAGGGTGCAGGGAGTAAAGTGAGTACTCCAACTCAGTGAGTAGTAATCATAAATAAAGACTGAGTGATAAGAAATCACGAAAAGTGCATCAACATGCTATATAGAAGTAGTACAAAACCAGTAAGAAGGCAATGAAGCTATGAAATCTCTTAAAACATCTTAGCTCAGTTTAATCTTCTTCAAAAAATTTGGCTTTTCAACATTTAAGCAATTGAATGCAGAGCAACTAAAACAGGTAAGCATAGAGAATCTCGGGCACAATTACATAACTAAACAGGTAAATGACAAGTAAATAAGACAGATAAACACATAAAGGTTCTCCCCTCAGGCACGATGTTAACAACTCTGCCCCTCGGGCAATATCTCAGATCAATACCAGCCCCTTGGGCAATCACATAGAACAATACCAGCCCCTCGAGCAATCACATAGAACCATACCAGCCCCTCGGGATATATCTCACATCAGAATGGGTACCCGCGCTCACTGGGGCGTGCAGACTCCTGGAGGGGCCCCTTACTGCCCAAGCGCAATATCAAGCCATCTCGTGGCGTCATCACTAGGCTCTCGGCCTCATATCAATCAAGCCACCTCGTGGCATACATGTCTCAGGCCCTCGGCCTCAAATCAATATCAGTGTTTCCTCACAACATAGGCCCTCGGCCTTACTCTGTCAAAAATCCTCACGAGCCACTCAGGCAATAGTAAAATAATGTTTCTCAGCCCAACATCATTTAAAAATATCATATAAGTATTAAAACCGAGTAAACATGGCTGAGTATAAAAACAGTGAAAAATAACATGACTGAGTTCAAGTATAAAGTCAAAACAGTAAGGAAATATCAATAAAAATCCCCGAAGGGTTCAAATAGTTGGCACGAAGCCTAAACATGGCATTCAACCCAAATAATGATGATAGCAAATAGACTTCAGTCAAATACGCGGTAAAATCATCAATCAGGACGGACCAAGTCACAATCCCCAATAGTGCACGACCCCACGCTCGTCATCGAGCGTGTACCTCACCACAATATAGCGCTACGATGTGCAATCCGGGGTTTCAAACCCTCATAACATCATTTACAATCATTACTCACCTCGATCCGGTCCAAACTCTAGCCCGCGATGCCTTTGCCCGCACGAATCGACCTCCGGATGCTCCAAATCTAGCCACAATCAGAACATGACCATTAAAATATGCTAAGGGAACAAAGCCCACTCGAAAATATCCAAATTACATTAAAAAATCCCGAAATTCTCAAACCCGGCCCCTGGGCCCACGTCTCGGAATTCGATAAAATTAACATCAATGGAATCCTCATCCTCTCACGAGTTCATACATATCAAATTTACCAAAATCCGACCTCATGTGGTCACTCAAATTCTAAAAGTTCACTCTCCAATTTCAAGCCCTAAATTCTCAACTCTTCCTCTAATTTCCCACAAAATTTCATGATTAGATAATGATATAATCACCATAAACACAAGGTATAAAGCCCAAGTACCTTACCTCTGTGGATACACTTGATCCCCTCTTGAAATCACAGCTTGGAGCTCCAAAATCGCACAAAAAATGGTGAATAAAAGACTGAAAATCGCGAAGGGGCATTTTTATACATTCTACCCGGCACTTCCGCACCTGCGCTTTCGCTTCGCCGGAAAAATATCCGCTTCTGCGGATTTCACTTATGACACCAGGCCCCGCTTCTGCGGTCAATCCACCGTACCTGCGGTATCGCATTTGCGGTCAAATTGCCGCTTCTGCGGCTTTCACTTAAAATCCAAAAATCGCATCTGCGACTACGTAGCCGCACCTGCGCCACCGCAGGTGCGGTCAGCCACCGCATCTGCGGCTCCTGCACTTCTCTTCCTCGACCGCTTCTGCGACTAAAACTCCGCTTATGCGGCACCGCACCTGCGGTCCCCAATCCGCAGGTGCGAAAATACCAGAAGCAGCAAATTCAACAGCTGCAACAAAAATCCAAACTTCTCCGTTAACCATCCGAAATCACCTCGAGGCCCCCGGGACCTCAACCAAAAGCACAACATATTCTAATACCTTATTCAAACTTGTTCAATCATCAAAATACCTCGAACAACATCAAATCACCCAAAACACATCGGATTCAAGCCAAACTTTCTAAAATCTTCCGAATTTTGCTTTTGATCAAAAACCCAACCAAACCACGTCCGAATAATCTGAAATTTTGCACACACATCCCAAATGACACAACGAAGCTACTGCCACTCTCGGAATTCCATTCTGACCCCTATATCAAAATCTCGCCTACCAACTGGAAATCGCCAAAATCTCTAATTTCGCCAATTCAAGCCTAAACCCTCCACGGACTTCCAAACTGTATTCCGATCACGCTCCTAAGTCCCAAATCACCTAACGGAGCTAACCGAATCATAAAAATTCCGATCCGAGATCATATACAAGCAAGTCAAATATTGGTCAAACCTTTCAAATTTCAAGCTTTAAACTGGGAACTGTTCTTCCAAATTCATTCCGGTTACTCCGAATACCAAAACCAACGATTTACACGAGTCGTAATACATCACACGGGGCAAGTCATGCCCGGGAACTAACGAACAAAGTGTAAAAGCTCAAAACGACCGTTCGGGTCGTTACACTTTTCTTGTTGCAGTGACTCATACATGGCTGAAAATATACAAAGTGATAAGGTGATGATGGGTGAAAGTGGGGCTTCTAATTCAAATGCAATAAGTCGAGCTCAAACAACGGAGTCAAATATAACCAAAAAAGGAAAAAAGGTCTATTGTGTGGGATCATTTACAGAAATTATTACTTCTGAAGGGAGTACAAAAGCAAAATGTGACAATTGCTTTATTGTGTATTGTTTTAAGACCAAAGACGGTACGCCGACACTTCTTACTCATATGAATAAGTGTCCTAAATGCCCTGCTATTGTTGATAAAAAACAATCAAATTTAGGCTTTCAATCTGTTCCGGGGGGTAGTCAGGGTGACATAGTTGTTGTTACTTGGAAATTTTATCAAGAAGAATGTAGGAAGGCGTTATGTCATATGGTAATAATTGACGAGCTTCCTTTTAGATTTGTTGAGAAAGAAGGTTTTAGAGACTTTATGAAAGTGGCGCAACCTTATTTTCGGATCCCTTCCCGTAGTATTGTAACTAGGGATTGTTTTGATCTTTTTAATGAAGAAAAGCAAAAGTTGAAGAGGTCTTTTATAGAAACAAAACAAAGAATATGTATTACCACTGGTACCTGGACTTCTATACAAAGAATCAATTACATGTGTATCACTGCCCATTGGATTGATAGTGAATGGAATATGCATAAGAGAATAATTAATTTGTGTCCTATTGTTAGTCATAAAGGCGAAGATATGGCAAATGGTATTGGTAGGTGCTTACGTGAGTGGGGGATAAATAAGATCTTCACTGTCACAGTTGATAATGCAGCTCAAATGATGTGACAATAAAAGAATTGTCTAAGCAATTAACAAAAATGGGAACTAATTTGATGAATGGTATTCACCTTCATGTGAGATGTATGGCTCACATCATGAATCTTGTGGTCCAGGATGGTTTAAAAGAATCTTCAGTGTCTATTGAACGTGTTAGGCATGTAGTGAGATATATTAGGCAGTCTCTTGCGAGGTTGAAGAGGTTTCAAGAATGTTTTGATGATGAACAACTCAATTGTAAAAAACTTTATGCTTATATGTTCCAACTAGGTGGAATTCCACCTACTTGTTGTTGCGCAGGGCTGTTGAATTTGAAAGTTCATTTTCACATTATGCTTCTAGTGAAATTGGCTTGAGACATTATCTTGAGCATTCTTATATTGAAGTTGGAATTCCTACAGGTGAACTTTTGAGTAGTGATTGGAAGAATGTAAAAAGAATTACAAAGTTTCTTGAAATCTTCTATCTTCTTACTTTGAAGATATCTGGATCACTTTATGTTACATCGAATATTCACTTTCTTGAAATTTGCGTAGTTGCTGTTTATTCAAGCAATTGATAGCTAATGAAGATACAATTTTAAGTGAAATGGCAAAGAATATGAAAGAAAAGTTTGATGAGTATTGGGGTGATCCAGGGAAAATGAACATGATAAGTTTTATCTCATGTATTTTAGATCCACGTTACAAGCTCGAATCAGTTGGCTATGCACTTGTAAAGATGTTTGGCGCAGATCCGGGGGCAACTATACAAGCAGAAGTGACGAAGTACATGACTTCGTTATTTAGTGAGTATGTAAAGTCCAGCTCAAAAGGTGTCGTGCTTGCTTCATCTTCATATTGTTCTTCATTGGACACTTCGACTTCCGAGCTTTCTGGCAGTCATGCAAGCACCCAAAATATAGGACTTTTAGAATTACTCATGCAAGATATAAAAAAATATAAAAGTGGGAGTGGAGGTGTTGATACTAGAACAGAGTTAGATAAATATTTAGGTGAAGAAACTGAGGATGACACTAAAGAATTTGATGCTCTTCTTTGGTGGAAATTGAACTCAGCTAGATTTCCTATTCTTGCGGAGATGGCTCGTGATGTATTAGTTGTCCCGATTTCAAGTGTGGCATCCGAATGTGCATTTAGTACGGGAAAATGTCTTCTTGATTCATTTAGGAGTTCATTAACTCCTATATTGGTGCAAGCTCTAGTGTGTCTTCAAGATTGGCTTCGAAATAAAAATTTAAAACAACCTGTTAGTGTTGAGGAAGATCTTGATAAAATGGAGCAGCTTGAACAAGGTAATAATATTGTTACTATATTTGTTGTATATAAGTGTTGTTGATGTGCTTATATTTATCGCACGACTCATTGTTTTAATTTTTTTTCTTCAGATTTAGCCAGCAATGGAAAAGACCCTTCCGTAATTGATGTGTAGTGTTAATATATCTGGTAAGAATTCGAATTTAACCCATCATGGCTTCAAGTATTGAATCTATGCTTGCAACTGCTATGATTAGTCAGCGTCAGTAGTTATCAGTAGACATCCTATCTTCTATTGTCATTAATAAGTAGTTGATAGTTTCTTTATGATATTGAAGAGTGTTGTTTGTGTGGGAAGAACAACAACATACTAGTGCGTATACCAAAAGCTATCTTTTGATATTCTAGTTCTAAGTGGGAATTCATGTGATGATTGTTTTGTATGTGACATATCGACACTTATGTGGTTGGATGTGAATTTCTTGGATAATGCCTCAGATCTTGTCATCTGGAAAGATGCTAGGATGAAGCAGTGTCCAAATTGTAAGTTGATAATGTATGAGGATATGTTTCTTAAATGCCATAAGATCCAGTGATATAGGGTATGCGAAAATTGATGTCAAGATAGAGATCTTTCCTTACAGCAATGAAGTAAAACTTCTTAGCAATTTGATAGGGTTTGAAACTTATCGTTATAAATTGGCAGTGAGTCTGTTTTATCGGTTCCGGGAGCAAGAGAGAAGAAACATATACTAGACATGTAAAGAGATCTTCTGCATCTCTTGACGACGTCTATTGTTGTCAATCTTGAATTTTGATTTTGCTGTACAATGCATGCTGAGTAGTTCTTTTACAGTTTATTTTTGGATTGATTGCTTAGAGTTACACTACTAACTTGTCAAGTTTCTAGGTCTTGATTTAATGTCAGTTTTCTGCATTTAGTTGGGGCAATGAAGCTTAACTAAATCCAACGGGTTTGACCGGACTCACTGCGTCTACGCTAGATGGCCCACTGTTTGTGGATTCAACCTGTTTGACAGGCAGCAAAGTTGTGGTTGCAGGAAAGGATGCTTCCTTGTTTGCTGTATTTTATAAGCCTAATCATGCATGTTGTACATTGCATGCTTCCTTGTGTTAACTTTATCAGCCTAATCATGTAGTAGTTGTACATTTGCATGTTCCTAGTTCTCTCTATGCATATGCAGTTTTAATGCTCAACGTCATTGCTTGTGCATATACCAAAAGCTTTTGGGTAACTGTTGTGTGTCTTCAAATATTCTTATTGCCTCAAGACAATAGTATTTATCAGTCTCTACTTTGTTGCCTAATGCTGAAATTTGGTGTATGCATATTTTTTACAGGGGATCTGCTCACTTATGGATTAAGGTGTTGTTTGAACTTTGAAGCTGCAGAAATTCAAGCACTGTTAGGCGTTAGCTGGAGGCCAAACAATTTTGTGTAGTCTGCTCACTTATGGATTAATCATTTTGAAATATGTATTCTGGACTCACTTTGAATATAGACTAGAATTTTATCATTTCAGAATTTGTATTCTAGTCGTTAACAGACATATGTACTCTTGACTCATCTGTAATGTAGTCTGCTTTGGGATGTAATGGACTCATCTATTGTATTCTACAGACTGGAATGTAGTCTGCTGAGTGTACGAACTTTATTTTGAGTCACAGCGGTCAGCAAACAATTAATGCACGTAATATAGATTGAATTAGGCCGATAAACCGCCCGATAAGAGCTAAACCGATACCAATATGCCCGATATCTTATCGGGTGGCTAGCAAATTAATACATTTAAAAGCCGATAACCGACAAGCGAAACCGTTAAGAGTAAATAACCGCCCAATCCGCCCGATAAGCAGCCCTAACAAGAAGGATATTGAAGCACCTACAATTGAACAATGATTAAAATAAACTAAGACAAGTGATTAATTCTTAGAAGTTTGTGCGTAAGGTTATATCAGTTGCATCTAAAGCCATATGACCGACAATTATACTGAACCAATTCTATGTATAGGTAAAATATGTTCATATTAAATACTCGCATGATAAAGAAACACGTGGAGCAGAAGACAGAAGTCAACCACGTCTGAAGGCAATGATCTTGTTTGTTCCCGAAGGGAGTGATGTTCATGAAGGCGAAATAAATGTTTGCCACCCGGTAGTATTTAATGGAGAATATTTTATAGCATTAAGTACATAGTCTATTACAGAGAATATGACACCCACTGCCTATCGTTATACATTCTTCAATGGCCCTCATAATTGTCATTTTAGAAGGGCTTGACCCTAGGACCTTGTTCCCTACGCACCACTATAAATAGAGAGCTCAACAACCATTGTAAGGACACGAATTTTCTGACAAGCTAATACTATACTTTTCTCAAAAGCTTAATACTATTTTATCCTCTTGCTCATTAATATTGTTCTTTCTGCCTCCTGAAGCTCTGCTCCCGTAACCAAGATTTCTGCAGTTTTATCTCGATTTCAAGGCTAGGTCTTACTTTTTTGTTTAATTTATTTATCATTGTGGGGCTTAGACAGTTGTGATTGATCCTTGCATCTATTACTAACTCGTTTGATTATTTGTTCTTAGCAAAAATCATAGAAAGTGGCAGATAACGGTGTCGACATCGCACACAATGTTGAGGCCCAAGGAAATTAGCCTCAGCACGAAGATTCAATTAGTGATACCCGCAATGAGGGGGATGAGGCCTAGCCAGTCAATATCCGCGACATGTTCGAGAAGCAACTCCAGATGATGTTGAAGATGAGCACGTCGTTAAAACAGTAAGGATCTTGAAAGAGCAACAAAAAGCCATTAGCCATCTCTCATGACAGGATCAGGTCATGACGGAGTTGAAGTAGTTGTTGTCAGGTGCTTCCAACAACGAGAATGGACGAGGTCCAGTTCCTCCCAATGCTGCCTCAAATCAAACAACATAGAGGGTCGACAACAACAACCCGAGGGACGAAGTCAGCTTCGACGGGGCTGGGGGGACGATAGCGGATCTGGTAACCACAACGAGAATGATCCTTTTAAAATCAAACTCATGCGGTTTATGAGGGAAATAAATGCCCAAATAGACCAAATTACAGGCGTACCACCAGTGTTGAAAGGACCGGACTCAAAGAAGTATACCCAGTTTCCATTCAAACCAAGAGCGGCACTAGAATTGACACCGAAGCGGTTCAAAATGCCAGACGTGCCGAAATATGACGGGACATCGGATCCTCAGGAGAATATCACAACCTATATAATGACGATGAAGGGGAATGATTTAGATCCCCATGAGATTGAGTCAATCTTACTGAAGAATTTCGGGGAGACCCTCACGAAGGGGGCCCTGACATGGTATTCGCATTTGCTCGAGCACTCTATAGATTCCTTCGAGATGCTCGCAGATCCTTTCATCAAGGCCCATGCCGGGCCCGGGAAGATACAGGCCCAAAAGGCCGTCATATTCAGGATTGCACAAGGAGAGTTTGAATTGTTGCGGGAGTTCGTGACCAGATTCCAAAAAGAAAGGATGCTACTCCTGGCTATAGCAGACATGTGGGCAACTGAAGCATTCACTAAAAATCTGAATCCGAGAAGTTCCTACGCTTCTCGTAAATTGAAAAAAAGTCTGCTCGAGTTCCAGGAAACAATGTGGGTAGATGTTCACAACTGGTACGAGTCAAAGATACGAATTGAGGATGATCAGCTCAGTTTCCCGGCATCAACCAAGGGTCGGGACCGAGAGAAGAATAAAGAGAAGTCAAAGGATGATTTTGACACAGATCGACAGTCTTCAAGAGGTCGGTATTTGCCCTATGAAAGAGCCGAAGGATGCGGTAGAGGTTTCCGATCGGCGGATAGATTTGCTACTGATAGGAGAGCTGATCACGGCCGGAATAACAGTCATTGCAGGACAAGGAGTTATTAGGTTCCCAAGATTCCTCCTATCCTAGGATTTCCAAATACAACTTCAACGTTAGCATAGTGGAGCTAGTATCGTCTATGAGGAACATTAAATAAGCGCGATTTTCGAAGCCAATAAGATCCGATCCTAGTAAAGGAGATCATAATTTGTAGTGCAAATACCAATTGACCAACGGCCACCGAACATGGGACTACCGACATCTGTGCGAGGAAGTGGCGACATTACTAAAAAACAGGCATCTCAGAGAATTCTTAGGTAATCGGGCTAAAAACAATTACGGCCGCATGTCACTCACCAAACTCGAGGAGCGCGACCGGCGCTCAAACGAGTGAACCCGATCAAGCAAGCCTGTTGAATACTTTCTACCCAACTTACCCATGATTTAAAGAGAATGCATAACTTGAAAATTTACCAACAAAGAGATAATGTAGACAATACCAAAAACATATCCATTACTTCATTTAATAAGTTTCCAAAATAGTAAGTTTCACAACCATAGTTTACAAATAGGGGCATGTGATACAATTATGACATTTTTAGTTTAACTTTTCCCACACCAATATACGACCCACACTTTGTCTACGGATCCTCTAAAGATACCAAAGAGTACAATGATAGTGACGGCAACAAGACTCCGGCTATACCTCAAAACATTATAGTACATACGAAATAAAAGATGCACAGCCCTGAAATGAGATGGGGCTCACCAAATTAGCTGGGAAGAATGATCACTGCTATCACTGGTCAATATCCTTCATTGTGGAACCACCTGCATCCATTAAAGATGCAGCGCCCCCAGCAAAAGGGACGTTAGTACATATCGAATAGTACTAGTATGAAAACCAAACACCTAATCAAGAACTTGAAAATACAACATGAATATGATGAATCAGGGTGAAAATAGAATAACATAGATGGCCATTGAAGCCAAAGCAAGTTTATCAAGAGCTGCCAATAACATATATAAATTTTAAGACGAGATCCTTTGAAACCATCTTTACACAAAGCGGCCCCGCCGCCTCACCCCAATGTATGCGGGTGGAGGTGCACACACAATACCACAACTCTACACAAGCGGCCCTGCCGCCTCACCCCAATGTATGCGGGTGGAGGTGTAACCACGGTACCAAAACCTACACAAAGCGGCCTTGCCGCCTCACCCCAATATATGCAGGTGGAGGTGTAACAATAATACCAACACAACACAAAGCGGCCACGCCGCCTCACCCCAATATGTATGCGGGTGGTGGTGTTACAACAATACCCAAAATTCCACACAAAGTGGCCCTGCCGCCTCACCCCAATGTATATGCTGGTGGAGGTGTAATCCCAATCACAATCTCTACACAATTTGGCATATTAACTTTCATATGAAACATGACTTGGAGTTACAACATGTAGATACACAATCCATAATTTGGAACACATCCTCAATTAATAGTACAACATAATAAGAGCATTTGAAACACGAATTGAACATATATCCTTATCACAAAGCTTATTCGGAATAGTCGGTTCATAGTGAACATCTTGGAACTTACAAAAGTAATGTGGGGTTCAATTCTTAAGGAAGAGTTTAGCCAACATACCTCAATTGAGCTTCCTTAAACTCTAAAATGTTCCGAAAATCTTAGCAGCTTCAATCTATTTTAGAAATGTAACAAATTGAATCAAAATTAGGAAGATGATCATGGTTCTAGCTCATTTGAGCATTTTATCAAACACTAGGTGTGCATTAAGGTTCCTAGGTCCTTTTATGGAGGATTCCATCATCCCACAACCCATTCTTTACCATCTTTAGCTCACAATGTTCCTACACCCTTTGATAACACATGCATGCAAAATAAACAACTCCTATACCCAAGAATGGTCTTGCTAATTACTCGTTTTTAGTTAATTTCCGAAATTACGGGCTAGGGTGTAGAATCTTACCTCTAGGATGAAGGCTTCCTTGTTAATCTTTAAGGATTTGAGCAAGAATTGAAGGATAATTTGTTGAAGGTGACTCTCCCACTCCCATACCCAAGAATTGTCTTGCTAATTACTCATTTTTAGTTAATTTTCGAAATTACGGGCTAGGGTATAGAATCTTACCACTAGGATGAAGGCTTAGTGAGTTTTCCTTGTTAATCTTTAAGGATTTGAGCAAGAATTGAAGGATAATTTATTGAAGATCACTCTCCCACTCTAGGGCACTCTCTCACTCTAAAAGTATCATATTTTTGCTCAAAATGGTCCCTTGCATCTATTTTAACGAAGTAGGATTGGGTTATAAAAACCCAAAAATGAAGCTCCAGAACAGGATCTACAGTCGCATATGCGACCGCATACGTGAAATGGTCCTCCGGAACTGGGCAGGTCTGCCCCACTCTACAGCCATTATGCGGTCCGCAGACCTGTTCTGTGGCCGCATAACGCGCCGCAGACCTGTTCTGTGGCCGTATAACGCACCGCAAAACCTCCCTTCGAAAAATTTCCATGCCGAATTTCCGATCGGTGTGCGGCTCGTGAAAACTTTGTGCGGCCACATAATGGACCGCGAATTGGTCCATAGTTTTGCTAAAGTTTATGCTTCACTCAGCATCCATTCTGTGGCCCGTAGAGTGATTCTGCGGCCGCATAGTGGGCCGCAGAAATGTCTTTTTCTGCCAATAATTTCTTTTAACTCCTCAGCATACTGTTCAACCCAAAATGTCCGTACCGCGGCGAGCAAACTCGTCGCGAAGAATCTCTACAATCTTTAACACATAAGTCTATCTCGGCACAATGAAATCATGGGTTTGTAGGTAAAATGCTTTTTACGAGGCCTTACACCGTAATCGGGATAACGCGGAACCTTCGAAAGTAGGAGAAAATCCTCAACGTTTGACGATCAACATGATTTTTGGGGGGAACAAATTAATGGTGTGACATTTTCGGCGACAAAAAGATGAAGGTATCAGTAACCCACAGTAAGAGACTCCGGGAAGTCGTTGAGAACGACATTACTTTCATGGAGGAAGACACAGATGGACTACTGCTACCGCAAAACTATGCATTGGTAATTTCTTTAAATGTCTTAGATTTTAAGATTAAACGCGTTTTGGTGCACCCAGGAAGTTTGGCCAATATAAACCAGTGGAGAGTGCTGGAGCAAGCCAAGCTCACCGGAAGTATCATTTCGGCAACAAAACTTCTCGCCGAGTTTAACTTAGTAATTGTGACAACCCGAGGAGAGATCCAGCTGTGCACAAATGCCGAGGGGTGATGAAGACGACCCTTTTCGAGGTAGTGGACGGCAATATGGGCTATAATATTGTCCTTGGGAGATCGTGGTTGCACGAGATGAAGGCTGTGCCATCAAATATCATCAATTACTGAAATTCCCAACTCTCGAGGGAATTAAACAAGTAAGAGGTGACCAACCGGCAGCAAGGGAGATGAATGTAATCTCATTTTCAAGTAGCAAAGTGAAGAAGCATGCAGCATAGCCGAACAAAGTCAACTAGGGGAGGAGTCGTCGGAATCCTATCAGGTACAGAGATATTTCCTGGTACCAGAAGAAACGGATGCAACAAAATTCACAGCAGAAGAAGTCGAGCAGGTCGCGTTGTTCGAAAAGTTCTTGGAGAGGAAGTTCTACTTAGGGACAAGACTAAAACTCGAGCTCAGGTCTGGATTTATCGAATTTCTTAAATTTAATGTTGACTGTTTTGCGTGGTCGCCTGCGAATATGACAGGTATCCCTCCAGAAGTGGCCGTGCACAAATTAAGCCTAGATCATAACATCCCTCCAGTAAGACAGAAAAAACGTCCTACTGTCGAGGTCAAAAACAAATTCGTCACAGAAGAGGTAACTCGATTGCTTGATATCGGTTTAATCCGAGAGGTAAAGTATCCTGACTGGCTAGATAACGTAGTAGTAGAAGTTCCAAATAAGAATAATAAATTTCGCATGTGCGTAGACTATAAGGATTTAAATAAGGCGTGCCTAAAAGACTCGTTCCCAATGCCAAATATTGATCAAATGATTGATGCGACAGCCGGGCACGAGTTAATGAGTTTCCTCGATGCTTACTCTGGGTACGACCAAATAAAGATGAACCCGGAGGATCATGAAAAAACTTCGTTCATCATGAATTTCGGCACATATTGCTATAATGTGATGCCTTTCGGGCTAAAGAACGTCGGAGCCACTTATCAGCTGCTTGTAAACAAAATGTTCGAGAAACAAATAGGGAAAACCATTGAAGTTTACATAGATGATATGATGGTTAAGTCTTTGAATGCAGGTGATCATCTTAAACACCTGCAAGAAACCTTTGACATCTTAAGGAAGCAAAACATGAAGCTTAACCCCGAGAAGTGTGCATTCGGGGTTAGCTTCGACAAGTTCCTGGGATTACTTGTGTCGCAAAGGGTGATCGAGGTTAACCCCGATAAAATTAAAGCCATCGAAGACATCCCGGACCATCTATCAAGCGTGAAAGAGGTTCAAAGGTTGACAGGGAGACTGGCTGCTTTGAGCAGATTCATTTCCAGGTCTTCAAAAAAATGCCATAATTTCTTTTCACTACTCAAAAAGACGAACAACTTCAAATGGACTCCAAAATGTTAGTAGGTTTTGAAGGATTTGAAAAGGTATTTGTCAAGTCCTCCATTACTGTCAAAATCGGAGGAAGGTGCACAACTGCTGATCTACTTAGCGGTCTCGGAGGTAGCGGTAAGTACCGCTATAGTCCGTGAGGATGAAGGTATGCAATCTCCTATTTATTATGTTAGTAAAATTTTAACGGGAGAAGAAAGTCACTACCCATATCTGGAAAAATTGGCCTTAGCTCTCGTAGTCGTCGCTCAAAAACTTAGGCCTTATTTCCAATGTCACCCGAAAGCCTTGGTGACCACTTTTCCCTTGTGGAAAATTCTTCACAAACCTGAACTTTCAGGTAGGCTGGCCAAGTGGGCCGTCAAAATGAGTGAATGCAATTAACTCATAAGTTTCGACTTTATGGCCGATTTCAGTCCGGGACTGTTACCTTTGGCTACCAAAGAAGCAGTGATGGTGTCAGAATCAACATCAAGAGTTTGGACCTTTTTCACGGACTAAGCTACCAATGTGAAGGGGTCCGGGCTCGGCATAGTGCTAGCCACACCCTCGGGGGAAATCCTAAGGCAGGCCATAAGAACTGTTCCTCTGACTAACAATGAAGCAGAGTATGAAGCTTTGACTGTAGGACTCGAGCTGGCCCGGGGACTGGACTCTGAGATCATAGAGATCAAATACGACATTCAATTGGTAGTGAAGCAGGTCTATGGGATCTTCGAAGCCAAAGAGAAGCGCATGCAATAGTATTTAGTGAAAGTCCAGGCCTGCTCGCTCGGTTCTGGGAATGGTCAATTGCACACATCCCGAGGAAGGAGAATGTGGAAGTAGATTCACTAGTCAATTTGGGATCGTCCACAAAAAAGAAGGGATCCGACTCCGGTACGGTGTTACAGCTTATGCATTTAGTATTGGATGCAAATAGCTATTACGAGGTAAACGCGATCAATTTAGTCTGGGACTAGAGAAATGAGATCATTAACTATCTCGAGCACGGAAAATTGCCTGAATATCCCAAGGCATCGAGGGCAGTGCGCACTAAAGCAGCTCGATACAGCTTCAAGGGAGGTCAATTATATAGAAGATCTTTCCAAGGTCGGTTGGCATGATGTTTGGGGGCTTCCAAAGCCAACTATGTCATGCGAGAAGTCCATGAAGGGATCTGCAAAAATCACTCAGGTGCGCTTAGTGCTAAAATTAATTAGGGCAGGATACTACTGCCCCGGATGGAGCAAGACGCTAAGGTTTATGTACACAAATGCGATAAATGTCAACGCCACGCACCATTGGTACATCAAATGGCAACTGCTGCACTCGGTTTTGTCGCCATGGACATTCATGAACCGGGGAATGGATATATTCGATCCACTGTCACTGGCCCCCGGTAAGGTAATATTTCCTTTGATTTTAACTGACTATTTCTCTAAGTGGGTTGAAGCAGGTCCTTAGCAGAAAATCGACGAATGCGAAGTGGTAGATTTCTTGTAGGAGAATATAATTTGCAGATTCAAAATACCAAAAGAGATATCGTGCGACAACGGGCTACAATTCATAGGTGCAAAGGTCACAAAATTCCTTGAAGACTAAAAAATCAAAAGGATCACATTATCACCCAAGCACAAACGGGCAAGCAGAATCAACAAATGAGGTGATTATCCAAAATCTCAAAAAGATATTAGAAGCAGCCAAAGGCAAATGGACCGATGAGCTACCAAGAGTACTATGGGTGTGCCTAACAATGGCCAAATCAAGCACCGGGGGAAACGTTTTTCTCTCTTATGTACGGAGCAGAAGCCTTGATCTCGGTAGAAGTAGGGGAACCTACCTTGAGATATTTTTGGGCGGACGAAGAAACAAACAACGAAGCAACGTTGGTCAAATTGGAGCTACTCGATGAACGCAGGGACTTGGCGCATATAAGGATGGAAGCCCAAAAGTAGAGAATGGAAAGATATTACAATCGAAGAGCCAACCTCCGTTATTTCAAAGTAGGAGACTTGGTTTTAAGGAAAGTAACTCAGAACACCCGGGAGCTCAGGTAAGGGAAGCTGGGTCTAATGCGGGAAAGCCCCTACCGGGTTTCAACTGCCACCGGGAAAGGGTCACACGAATTGGAAAATCAAGACGGAGTAAAGTTGCCAAGCAATTGGAACGTGACACACCTCAAAAGGTATTATTGTTGACGAACATCGCCTATACTGAAAGTATGTGCTGGACTCTTTTTCCTTCGTCCAGTTTTTGTCCCAATTGAGTTTTTTTGGCAAGGTTTTTAATGAGGCAACAATGGAAAGCATACTACGAAGAAAGCTTTGTCCGTGAAAATAAGACCTTTAAATGACAAGGCATGCAGACAACGGATCACTATGGAGCGGTTAGATAATCTTTTGCTCGGTAGCAAAGTTCCTACCGGGAAGTAGAATTTGCTATCGGGCCAAGGGATACCCGACCATTCAGGAGTGCAACCACTGGGGGTTTGTTTGATAGTCTTTGGTTCGATAACAACATTTCTAAGGGAAGTAAAATTTGCTATCGGGCCAAGGGTTTCCCGACCGTTCACGAGTGCAAGCCACTGGGGTTGTTAGATAGTCTTTGGCTTGATAACAAAGTTGCTAAGGGGAAGTGAAGCTTGCTACCTAACTAAGACTATCTAACAATCCACTAGTGGAATCTTCAAAGGAGAAATACTTTCAGTGTTCCAGTTCGCATTCATTGCATTCGGACACTGGAGGGATATGATATGAGGATACAACAACAATGACTGCCATATCGAACGGGAACACAAAACCCGAAAATAAAGTTGTATCATTGAGATCGGGGACTGCGTGGCTAGCCCCGTAGAAACAAGTTGTGCAAGTTAGCCACAAGTAATGGCAATTTCTTTTTAGCACAATGAATACTTATGTAGTTTTGAAAATGGAAGGAATAAAGTAGTAAAGTCCGTTTATTTTTATCTTGTTTCTTGTCTGAACGATGAATTAATCATTTGAAAGTTAAACAAGTACTTCAAATGCTAGTGTCGTAATGAATAGGAGACATCCTCTTCAAGAGCACCATTAATGTAAGAGGACCCTCTCTTATGAAACCCTTAAGGTAAAGGGTTTATTTCGGAAGAGCTTATGCCTGAAATCCAAAAACAAAAATTTGCGCAGTACTTAAGCGAAAAGTACGCAAAGACAAAAACTTGTACGACACTTAAATGAAAAAATAATTCTATTCACAATAGACGTGCCAAGAAGAACAAATAAAAAGGCATGAAAAAGAAAAGAAGGGAAAAAGCTAAATTACTGCACCCCCGAAATCTAGAGGAAGAGAAGCATCTGCACCCCTAGGAGAAGTAGGCGGATCCGCCGCCGGCTCAATATCTTGGCCTTCGCCATCATCACCTTCTGGTTCATCTTTAGTTCTCAAGAACTCAGAACCGGAGCCAGAAAAGTTGGTAGCATCAGGCTGGACTGGAAAATCCCTTCCGACAGTTGTCTCCAGTTCACTGGCCTTAGCGATTATTGGCATCGAAGTCAATGATGGCCGCTTTGGCATCTTCCAAGTTTTTTCTCCTCATGCTATACATAGAATATGTTTTATCAACAATGAGGGAAGCCGCTCAGCACGGAAGTTCTTCTATAAGATGGTCAACCTCGGTTGAAAGGTTATCCCTCTCGGATCTAGTAGCTCGGAGGCTGACATCGAGGTCACAAACAGTGGAGTTGAAAACATTATTGTGCTCTATGACTCTCTTATGGCTCTCTTCCAACCGGGCATACTTCTCCTTGGCAACAACAACTTCTTTAGCTTTGGAGTTCAAGGCTGCCTCTAAATTATTCAATCTTTTAATAGAGGCAGCCTCGCGATCGGATGCAGCAAAAATGACATTGTGGACCTCAGACCACTTTGCCCTAGCTTATTCAAATTGTACCCTTAACTGGGCGGCCTCTTGGCTAAGGGTCACTACTTCTTGCTTGTTTTGCTGCAACCGAGCCTCCAATTCAGCGGCCTCAACAGCTCGCGCTTCCAATTCCGGAGGGCGGGCAACAATCTGATCTCGCTTAGCCAATAATTGATCCCGTGCAGAGGTAAGTTTTTCTTTGTCAAGGATCAACCATTGAAGACCCTCGGACGCAAGGAAGTTAGCCTGCAAAATAGAAGTACAATTTAAAAACCCTGCCACAACAAAGATAGAAGGAATAACCGAATGAACAAAGATCGTACCACTACCACGTTATGGTTGGCATTATTTATCAAACCCTCTCCCGAGAGAGATTGCATTTTATTGTTGTCCCTTTCCGAAGCCAGAGGCTTCAGATAATTAGCAAGTTCCACCGGACAGGACAGCAGATGTCATCAGGTAGAAACTGAGAGGGTAACACTCCTCCTCCTTTGGGGATCATCGAAGGGGGCAGAATAGTTATGTCCCAAATTCCCATGAATTGGGGACTGGGGAAGAGGGACATCCTCCTCTTGGACGATACTGGCCGTTAGAGATGATGTAGCTATTGATGGTGGCGAAGGCAGTGTTGGCGAAGAAGGTGGTGAAGTTGTTGGCATTGTAGGTTGCGAAGCAGCTGTGGCAAAAGAAGTCCTGGTTGTTGGTTGCTCACCAACCGAAGGCGGAAAAGACCCGGTACCCAGCCTCTCGGTACCGGGAGCGGTGACTGGGACTCGTAAGCGAGAGTTAACATCTTCCACTATATAAAACTCCCTAGAGCGCTGGGATGTCGCCCTCGGTTGGAGTAACTAACTCAACAGAAATAGCATTCTATTGAGCTGATGAAGGTCGTCTTCTACTATGTAGAGAAGATCCCTCATCACTGGCTCATCCATCATCATCAATCACCATGGTGTCTACGTCCGGCTCGGGCGCGACGCTCGTCATCATAGTGACCAGGGTTGGTTCAAGCACGACACTCTTTGCCTTTTTATTTTTACCCCCGGCCGTAGAGGAACGATTCCTCTTTGGTTGCTTATTCTATGCCGGGGACTTTGAGAAGAAGCACATGCACTGGAAGTAGGCCCGGTGACACCTGTTCGTGTAAAGCCTCCTACAGCAACCTCACCGCATCAGCCGGATTACCAAAATGTCCTCCTCGGGGACGGCAACAGACCCCTGTGGTAGACTTGAATTCAACGGGAGAGAAAGGTTAACTAACTTTCCTTTACAAAAGGTAAAAACAAGATGACAGCACACGCAATGGAACCGTAGACAGTCAAGTGAAATCCAATCCACGAAATAATTTGATCTATGGACAACATCATTGTGGTAAAGGTCGTAATGCCAGAGGAATCATTACCGCAAGGAATAGAGGGGGAGGTCATAAGCGTCTATACCGTAAAATTGATTTTCGACGGAATGAAAAATACATATATGGTAGAATCGTAACCATAGAATACGACCCTAATCGAAATGCATACATTTGTCTCATACACTATGGGGATGGTGAGAAGAGATATATTTTACATCCCAGAGGGGCTATAATTGGAGATACCAGAGAAATTAAACAAATCTCGAGATCCAGAAACCTATCATATGCCTAGTTCAACCTACCATGATTTTTGGCCTTTCATCCATATTTAAGGGCCAGCTTTTTCCACGTGCGGGTCTTGGGCGTAGTGGCATCTAAAATATTCTGGACTCATTGGTCCAAGCCTTCAACCCTTAATGGTGTCCACCGAGTTGCTGAAATAATGAAAGAAGAAGGATCAATAACAGCATGGGACGATCTTTAACCAGAAGAAAAGATATGCGATGAACTTACGAGTACAATTCCATAGTTCAAGAAAGAACGGAATCGTGGCAGAAATGATATCCCTGGTGGAAACTACAATGAATCGCTCCATCCACCCATGGTCGTTGTCATCATCCATGCTGTGAGCAAAGCATGGTGACCACTTTTGCTAAAGTTTGTCATTCCGCCACAGAAAATCTTGGGGGAATAAAGGTTTATCAGTCGAGTTAGGGACAACTTTTCTCCCGTTTCCTGGCATAGGTGCCAAATATCGTGCCCCTTTTTCTCACAAAATCAGGTTTCGACATTTTGACAACTCCTTTTGAGAGAGTAGGGAAAAGGAATTGGTTGTTAGAGTCGCCACCTAACGGATTAAGGTGCGTTAGGGCACCTATAGCAAATAACTCAGATTATACCAATTTGCATCACTAGAGATCGGGTAAGGGCTCGAAATTACCTTGAGAAAGGTGTTAGGCACCCCTCGAGGTCCACAACGATGGGTCCCGGCCGAACTTAAATTATGAATTAGTCTAATAAAGAAGTGAGAGAATTATTTAATAGGGATGGGGGGTTCTAAATTTTTTAGCCTAAAGGATCACCCCGTGCAACATAAATAATACTTCGTAACTCCCTCGAGTCGGGGTGTTATTCATATTATTCAGCGGGCACAGACTATCATCTCCTACTACCTGATTACTATCTTTGAGTTTTTACTTAAAGCGCTCTAATCAATTTTAACTCGTACCCTATGTGTGCACTACCCGTCCCTTACCTATGGTCTTGGAGGCATTGAAACCTGTATTTGGGATGGTTCTAGACTCACCTTAGGTTGCTCAAAATTGTAAAACTAAGCGACATACAAAACACATTGGAATTTTCATGCAAGAGCAGATAAAGACTCAATTTAGCCTCCGCACATAAGGAAGCAAATGCACGCAAAACATATTGGCGTATTGATAGTTTAATCAGTTAAGGATATTATATCCTATAGACATGATTTCTACGTGATTCTTGATTTTTAAACATGCTGACAATAATTTCTGAGTGATCCTGTAGTTGACTACTGATTTCAATTAGAGCATTTGAACCTATAGGCAAGTTATCTAAGTATTTTATGTAGTAACTAACAGTGGTGATTACTGGATTATATTCAGAATTGGTTAACTAAGTCCTATAAGCATGATTTCTAGTGACAATGGTTAACCCAGCGTTGATGACTATTAAAGAGACGAGTAAAGCAATTAATTAATTGGTTCAGATCCTATAAGCATGATTTCTATAATTAAACTGATTTTAATTCCTATAGGCAAGATCTCTAAAATTAAACTGATTTTAGTTCCTATAGGCATGGTCTCTATTATTGAACCGACTTTAATCCTATAGGCATGGATGCTAACGCACAATTACTGGACAAATTGATACACCTAAAGGCATGATTTCTAATAAATCATAACGTTGGTCCTATAGGCAGGATTTCTAACATGTAAACACAACATAGAACCTAAAGGTAGGATTTCTAACATATAATATGGAACTTATATACAGAATTAACAGCGCAAATAGAGATCCTTTAGGCAGGACCCCCCCCCCCCCAATTTACTAAATACCCCAGAATTGTTTGTTACAAAATTATTACAGACCAGGTTAATGAATGAATTACATAAGAGTAATGAAATAAACTATAGGGAGCCCTTTATTAGGCCTAAATACACATGGGCAACCAGGCCTTCAAACCATTTCAGCTTCGAGGCTTATTTCACAGGCACAACATAGTCAGTGGTGAGCAGTTCACCCATAGCACATATAGAACCAGGTTTCTAGTGTGTCAAAGTTCCCAAGGGCTTCAACAAACCAGGACAGTGCTCACACTAGAGAAGAATGATCAGAACAGTTTAGGGAAAATTATGGACCAAGTCAGAGTTCACGAGGGTCTCATAGGAACCCTAAGCAGTGCTCACATCAAGGAAACCAAAAGACAAGGCCAAGATTACTTTGGCTTTCAGCCAGCAGGGATTAGAATTCAGGATAGTGTAAAACAAGATTGGGAAACACGTTTAAGGACAGAATCACATATAGAACAGAGGGCAAACATATTGAAACTAAAT
Organism: Nicotiana attenuata; assembly: GCF_001879085.1. NCBI lineage: Eukaryota > Viridiplantae > Streptophyta > Magnoliopsida > Solanales > Solanaceae > Nicotiana > Nicotiana attenuata. Next base: position 127,329 of record NW_017670512.1, on the reverse strand, counting down.
AGACCAGAAACTAACAAGTTTGAAACAGGCTGACAAAGAACCTTTTTTAAACATGCTTCACAAAGGCAACAAAGAGTTCAGATTGGGTTGTCATATGAAATTAATCATGAATCAATAGGCATATTGGTTATAAATAAACATTAACAAAGAGGGTGCAGCATGGTGGGCACAGGATCAAGTAAATACGTGACAACAAATCTAGTAATAATTGACGAGTTTACATGGTGAATCATTGTCACAAACACAATTAATACTGTATACGGTAAAAATCAGAGGGTCCGATTTTATGGCCATTATGATGCTTCACAAGCACGTCTCCAAAGAATCGAGGCATGGCTCGGGGCTCGACCCCGAGGCTTCCCAACGTTCGACTTCGGGGCAGTGAAGATCGATGGTTATGATGACAAAATGGGAAGTTCCCAAGGCACTTGATTAAAGCTGACCAAGTCTAGTAGGCTAGTATAAGCCCGTACCACGGCATTAAATGATTGTATCAACCGCGTATCTTTGTAATAAATGCATGTGCACCATGTTGGGATTTCCCCTCATATATAAAGGGGACCCTTGTCATTTTGTAGAGGAGGGACAATATACAACACTCTGCATTGAATACAAGAACAAGAACATTCTCTGCTCTCTAACTTAAACATATTCTCCTTTGATATTATTATTTACATTTATTGCTTACATTTATCGTATTTCATTGATTGTTCTTTATTTATTGCTCATTATTGATCATAAAGGGCCCTCACAAAGGCCCTTAGAACTGTTAGCTCTCCCCCAACTGCCCAAGAGTCTAACGCCTAGCTCGACCTCGAGGCCCCGTATTAGCCAGCTCGAGGCCCTGATTCTCAACCATTCGGTTTGCTTAATACGTTACCTTCAAGCTCTTATCCTATTTTCTAGTCTCATACTTAGCATCCATTGCTTAACAACTAGCATAAAAATAAATCACGTATTTTTAGAACCACAAAATCAAATCTAATTGTAATCACCATTTTCAAGGTAAACAGTTTGGCGCCCACCGTGGGGCTAAAAATAATAGTGATTGTTTTCTTGCTGGTTTACTGCATAACGCTAGTTATCTTTCACGCTTTTTCTTGTCCAAAGTATCTTTGATTTCAGGTCAAAATGTCAAGCTCAGTGAATGCGCGGGAGAACAACGGTCCTGAGGACCATGGAGAGAATGGTGTAGCTGTTCCAGGTGTTGGTGTACCACCACGAAACCCTGAGGATGCACCAGAACCAATTCCTGTGGACGTGGTCTTGCGCAACGCCCAACACGTCGATATAAGCTCCCATACCGACATGAGTATACGCCAAGAGAACCAACAAGAAGCTCAGAAAACCCCATCTCGAGAAGAGCGAGAGGTTAGCCTTCATGTCATTTTTGAGATGTTGTAGGCACAACAGCTGGTGATTGCTCAATTGCAAAGCCACCAAAAAACTCCAAGCACAGCAGCACCGGAGGTGGCTCCTCGAGCCGAACAAATACCAGAAAGATCAAGCAACAACGGGTCAGCAGCCAATCCTGCTATCATAAAGATGCTCGAGGACCTCACGAAGAGGATTGAATCGGGCGAGAAGAAGATAGAAGCCAATGACAAAAAGGTGGAGACCTAAAATTCTAGGGTCGATCAAATCCCTGGTGCACCCCCGATCCTGAAGGGTGTAGATTCGAAGAAGTTTGTACAAAAGCCATTCCCACAAGATGCTGCTCCAAAAACTATCCCGAAGAAGTTCAGAATGCCCAACCTTCCGAAATACAACGGAACCTCGGACCCCAACGAGCACGTCACCGCTTACACTTGTGCAGTGAAGGGAAACGACCTAAAGGACGACAAGATTGAGTCCATCCTACTAAAGAATTTCAGAGAAACACTTTCGAAGGGGGCCATGATGTGGTACCACAACCTCGCCCCGAATTCAATAGACTCATTTGCCATGCTGGTAGATTCTTTCATAAAGGCACATGCCGGTGCCATCAAGGTGGCTACAAGGAAACCCGACGTCTTCAAAATCAACAAAGAGAAAATGAGATGTTGCGGGAGTTTGTGTCTCGCTTTCAAATTGAGCGAATGGAATTACCACCAGTCTTCGACGACTGGGCCGTACAAGACTTCACTCAAGGTTTGAACGAGTGAAGCTCGGTAACTTCGAAGCGGCTGAAGTAGAACTTGGTCGAATATCCCGCCGTGACCTGGTCAGATGTCCACAACCAATACCAATCAAAGATCAGGGTCGAGGACGACCAACTAGGAGCCCCCTCGGGCTCAGTATATCCTAGCAAGCTTCTAGCAAAGGAACCAAAGCCAAACGAGGAAAGATACCAACCATACACTGAAGATAGAAGAAACGCCCCAAGACGTAACATACCCCAAAATGACCGAAGGATAGATCAAGGTCAGAATCCTTGGGGACTCGTAAGCAGAGCCGGATTCGATAGACACGCAGGACCGACGGAGGCACCCCGATTGTCCGAATACAACTTCAACATTGACGTTTCAGACATCGTCTCTGCCATTGGTAAAATCAGAGAAGCCAGGTGGCCAAATCCCGTACAATCAGATCCGTCACAAAGGAACCCCAACCTAGTGTGCGAGTTTCACAGCACACACGGTCATAGGACCGAAGACTGAAGATAGCTCCGAGAGGAAGTAGCCCGAATACTCAGCAAAGGGCACCTTCGAGAGTTCCTCAGCGACCGAGCCAAAAATCAATTTCAGGAAAGAGAGGCGAACAGAAAGAATGAAACACAAGAACCACAACATATCATCCACATGATTGTTGGAGAAGTCGAAGTCCCACAGGAACCCATCGTCAAACGAACAAAAATATCCATCACCAGGGAAAAGTGAACTCAGGGTTACATACCCGAGGACACTCTCACGTTCAGCGACGAGGACATCGAGACCCTGTCTCAACCTCACAAAGACGCACTGGTAATCTCTTTTCTTGTTAATATATTTCAAGTTAAACGTGTATTTGTGGATCCAGGTAGCTCGGCCAACATTATCAGGTCGAGGGTGGTGGAGCAGCTCGGACTGCTCGACCAGATCGTGCCCGCCTCTCGAGTCCTCAACGGATTCGACATGGCGGGCGAGACAACGAAAGGAGAAATCACCCTCCCGGTCAGCGTGGCCGGCATGACCCAAAATGCCAAGTTTCATGTCATCGAAGGAGACATGAGATGCAATGCCTTACTCGAAAGGCCATGGATACACTGCATGAGAGCAGTACCATCAACTCTTCATCAAATGATGAAATTTCTGACAAAGGACGGAATAAAGACTGTGTACGGGGAACAACATGCAGCAAGAGAGATGTTCGCAGTGCACGATGTGGCGCCGGCGGCAACGCCTTCAACATCAAAGGAGCTAAAGGACAAACAAACAGAGAAGTAGCCATCACGGGATACATTCTCGACTACACCTAAATAAATGAGTAAGGACCGTACCGCGTCCCCAGAGCGAACGATCGGAGCACATCGAGACTTGAAGCATCATCACCACTAAGGTATGATCTTTTCCCTTCTTATTTTACATCTTACACTAACGTGTGTACAGGTGTTCGATCGGAACGATCGAAGCGCTTTCCGGCTTGAAGACCTCAGGTTTTAAAGCATGCGTTGCACTCTTTTCCTTCGATCGGGTTTTATCCCAAGAAAGATTTTACCGATAAGGTTTTTAACGAGCCAACATCGATATGCTACCTGAGGAGAACTTAACAAGTATTCAAGGCTTCTCTTCAATCAACCTCAAACACTGGGAGACGTCCCCCCGGAAGATCACCTTTTTGGGGAAATCAAGATGAGCCAAAAAGGGTCTCGATAGAAAAATGATGTACCGGGCCAAACGGTCGAATGAACCGTGTCCGCATAGAAGAACCAAACCCTTGGCAACAAAAACAGGTATACTTGTACCAAGTAATCGAAGAATATTTTTCCCCCATCAAAACGCTTTGCGCTTCAAAGAAGTCTGATACTTTCGCAAGAAATGGCTCCAAAGCCAAAACTTTCCCGAACATTCGGGGACTGTCATCAAGAACTCGAGGCCATATGACCTCAAGGTCGGAAACTTCGAAATCGTAAGCCCTCAATGAGGCAACACCAAGTTTACAAAGAATGGCTCCAGAGCCAAAAAACTTTCGACGTCTCGGGGACTGCCGTCGACTATCATCCCATCGAGCTATAAAAAACTCAAGGCCGTAAGACCCCAAGCGGGCAACCTCGAGTCAAAAAGCCCTCCATGCGGCAATACTAGAAAATGAAAGACCTCCACGGGGCATTATCAACAATATAAGACCTCTATAAGGCAACACCAAAACTGTAAGACTTCAAGCAAGGCATGAACCATACTTGTACCAAGTAACTTATCTATAAGACCTCAAGTAAGGCATGTTAAAATTTCTAAGACCTTACAAAAGGCATAATCCTGATCTTAAAGTTAAGGCTATATATCCGAACTTATAAGACCCCTAAAAAGGCATACCCTCGATATAGACGCCGAAACTACTTCACTCAGGGACTAAAAGGCTCCGGCCAAATACAATGACTACGGTCACAAGGCTATACCAGCCAAACTAACGTGACTCGGGGATGCCTGGTCGTCGCTGTAAAATTACAGGCCTTCAATTACTTTGAAAAAACTTTGAAAAGAATCGTTAATTAGGCTAACCTCGTCATAAGCGAAAGAGCTTCGATCATATCAGCTCCAAACAATAGGCTCCAAAAATTTTCATCCGTCGAGCGAAACCTCCCGAGGTTCTCATTTATCGCTACATAACGGCTCACAATTGAGGGTCTTATTGAGGCGAACACAAAAACTTCAAAGTCTTTAACAAGGGAAAATAAAGCCCATATTAGAGGTCGTACCGGCCTAATGCGTAAGAGCCACTATCGCCAGCCCATATTAGAGGTCGTACCGACCCAATGCATAAGAGCCACTGTCGCCAACCCATATTAGAGGTCGTACCGACCCAATTGTAAGACCCATTGTTGCCAGCCCATATTAGAGGTCGTACCGACAAGAGGAACTTGGCGTCATATTCATCCGCCTTGGCCTGCGCTATCTCTTTCGAGAGATCGAAGCCCCTAGCGTAAATCTCTTCGATAGTTTCCCTTCGAGATTTACATCGAGCATATTCATTACTTTTTCTCTCTCGATCGAAAGCACCTCTCAACTTTACTCGAATATCAGCAGCGTCTTTTAAATAAACAACCACTTTCTTATCGGCCTTAGCCCGAATCTCTTCAGCCTCAGCCCGGCGTCCAGGACCTCCGCTTTCATCTCCAAAAGGTCGGACTCGATCCTCGCAATCCTGCCCGTCTAAACCGAGCTATTTTCACGGGCGATCTGGAGATGTACCTCGAAGGCAGTAACCTTGGCCAAAGCATTCTTCTTGGCCACAATATGGGCATCTATTTGAGCCCTTAGCTCGTCACACTCATGTTTGGCCTGGCCAACCTCGCCCCAAAGGCATTCTAGATCCTCTGTCTTGCTCTGCAACTGAAGCATTAAAATAATAATCTCTGGGAACAAAGGAAGAAGCACGCATTCCCTCGGAGCAGAGGTTACCTGTTTCTCAAGATGGCTTTCGTAGTTCAGGCTTTGATTCGCCTCGTACCGAAGGTGCCTCAGTTCTTTTTCCCTTTTATCACAAAGAAGCCTGAGGGATTTCTCCTCATCCAAGGCTTTCCGCAACCTGGCTCCACAGCAGAGCAGTTCGGACTTGAGCTTGTCAAAGGCCTATAAAAAGAAGCTCAATGAGAAAGAGAAAATGTAAAATCAAAGGACCAATAAAGTCAACCGAAGCTCACCGCAAAACCAAGACGCTGAGCCTACTCAAAGGTTGAGCGCACATCTGCTGGATTGGTCTCGCCGACCCCAGTTGAACCAACCTCGGTGGGGACAGGTCACTCGAGACCCCGCTCGATTTAGACGGCCCCTGATCTCGAACATCCCTCAAAGAACCTTCGGCGGGGGGTGCGGACGGCGACTGAACACCTGTATCCCTCGAAGTACCTTTCGGCGGGAAATGAAGACGGCGGCAAGAGAGGAACTACTTTTCCAAGGCTAGAAACCTCAGATGCCGCAGAATCAGCAGATACATCTTCTTTGATCCTTCGAGCAGGACTTGCCTCCCTATGAGCACCCTCGTCCTTCGAGGACTCCTTCCGTTTGTTATTAGTCCTCGACCCCAAAGCCGACGATTCTTCCTCCTCCCTGAGGGGGCACTGCCTCATCTCAGAAAAATCTCCAATTCCTGCGGTGACGGAGTCAGTGCACATAAAAGAAAGTACCGTTCAAAGAAAGCAAGCCACACACCACGTATCGTGATGTTTTGCCTCCCATCTACCCTTGGCCAGATCTCGCCACTTACGCTCATCGTAAGTCGAGCAAGCTGTCAGTTTCCGAGACCAATCCGCCAGGTTGGGAACCTCGTGTGGCATCCACGGGATTGCTGCAGAAAAGAAAAGAAAAAGAAAGCATCTTTACAGAATCCGCCTTCACCATGGGAAAAAATAATATGAACACAAGAATACCCCTTACGTGTGAAATTCCATTTCTCAGGAAATGGAAGGAACTCTGCGGGGATAATATCGACAGTCCGCACTCGGACGAAACAACTCATCCACCCTCGGTCCCCATATTTTTCATTTTTGGCAACAAAGGGCCGAGTGGATCGACATTGCAGATTAATCAGGCCTCGATGATGCAAGGTCCGGTACAGTCTAAGAAGATGACTAAGGGTGAACTTGTGCCCAGCTTTATCTACAACATACCTTATCATCAGCACTACTCTCCAAAACGAAGGGTGAACCTGTGCCAGGGTAACCCGGCATCTCCTACAAAATTCGAGCACGACTCTATCGAGAGGGCCCAACGTAAAGGGGTACATATACACGTTCAAAAACCCCTCGACATGAGCCATGATGCTTTCTTCCGGGGAAGGTGCCTGCAATATCACTTTTTCTCCCCATTCGCAGTATTTTCTAACTGCCTCTAGAAGCTCCTCCCCTATTAAGGAAATAAACCTCGATGCATGCTCCCGATGGCCCTGAACATTGGGAGGTCTCTCTAATGCAAAGTCCCTACTCGTGACAAAGCTCCTCGAGGTTAGCTCACTAGATGCCGGCGGTGTACCAACGACGAAGCGCGAAGTAGAGGCGGAACTCTCCTCTCCTTGGCGAATGGGTGTGGACGTAGCAGCCATGGCTACGATATAATAAGGAAAAGGAAGGTAAAGGCTTAGAAGTAAGGTTTGAGTTGAAATAGCAAGATAAATGGCGTAAAGAATAAGAGCTCTATTAAAGGGATAGCTATTCAAAGTAGCGGAGTCCCCAGATAAGAAACAAGCAAATGATACATAGAGCAACCAATGACTGTTCGCCTATCCTGAAGACCAATTAATTCTGACCATGTCAGTACCAATTTTGGGGAAGTGTACCGGCGGGGCCACCCCGGTAACTTCGCAACCGTGCCACATAAATGACGCTGTCTTATAGCGCTCGGGAGTTATTGAGATCCCGAGAATTTCTGTTATTACAAGCATCGCCTCTAATAATTATCGACCTAACCTCGAGATGGTGCCCGATCTCAAGGGTCATGATTACTCGACGTATGAGCTCCGAAGAGCCAACATCAAAGTCCGAAGGCTAACTCCGCGTAAACGCTGAAATACAATTCAAAGGCTTGAAGCAAAAAAATCTCTTTACATTACCAAAAATATAGTTACAAGGGAGTGTCTTTACAAAACCTTTCCCCCCAGGAAATTCATACACAAAAAAAAAGGAAGGCAAAGTGGGTTTATTCTTCACCATCACTGCTCTCTGGATCTTCTCCGGAGCCCTCAACTGAAGTGGCCGAAAATGTCGATTCCTCCTCCGAGATTCGGGCTTCCTCAATCTCAGCTGAAAGATCGGCGCCTTTGGCGCTTGCTTCCTCGAGAGCCTCCCTCCTTGCTTGCGAGCGAGCGTGAGCAATGGCTCGAGTTAGCTTTTGCTTGGCCTTCTCCAATATCTCTCTGGCCCAATCATTTGCAGTGGCGGCATCTTTCAGGTACGAAGACGCATTTTCTTCAGCCTCAGATTTGGCCGTGAATAGTGCAGCAGCCTCCTTCTGAGCACTTCGAAGAAGACCTTGAGTCGATGCCAAGTCCGATCGCAAAAGGTCTCTTTCCGAGGTCATGGCCTCATTTTGCCCCCTCAGCTCGAGGATCTCCGCATTATTGGCCACACCCTCTTCCTGAAGTTGCCCCACCAAGGCATCCTTTTGCCTAATCTGCAAAGGCAAAACAAGTTGGTGAGCATCGAATTATAAGAATAAAAGGTGAGTTCATGGATGCCATGTTACCTACTCAGCAAGGCCATCCCTTTCCTGGCACACTCCCTCCAAACTCGCCCAAAACCCGCGCAATTACTCCCCCTTCCGGGCAGAGGAGGCCTCCGACTCCTTCAGCACCAAGGTGAGCACCTCGAGCTCCTTCCCGCAGCACGAAATCTCGTATTGGAGCTTAGAGAAGGCATGGTCATACATCTTCTTAGCCCGCAACAACACAGAAAAGTTAGAAAGTCGAGCACAAAGATTTAAAGCACAAATGATATGTCGAATATATCACCTGCTGATGAAGCATCTCCGCCTCCTCGAGAGCGACGGGGGCATCAAGGTCAATATTCTCGTCGACACCGGCGAGGAGGTCTTCAAGCACATTTACCCCCGTGAGAGACCCCCACATCGGCGATACTCGGGTTTTGTGCATCCCTGAATTCCCCCGGTGAGTACGAAAGACCCTAAGTAAAGCCACCCAGGGTATTAAGTTCTCTAAGGGTCTCGTCTTTCCCCCGAGAAGCTTCGGGTTGAGGCCCTCCGAAATCACCAGCGGCGAGTTCATTGGTACGGACTGTGCCACGTCCGACTTAAAGCTCGGGGACTGTGCCCAAACCCTCCTCGAGGGTCTCCTCAGTAGGGGTCTGGTCTGTATCGACCACTCCCAGCCCAATGGCCTCCTGACCAGGAACCGGCGGAGCATCAACACTTCATCTTGCCCTTCGTGCCAAAGGGCTATCATCATCATCATCACCTTCATCTTCAGAATGAGGACTTGCCACAGCAGCCGAAGTCGAGATTGTGGCGTCGACCTTAATTGAAGACTCGATCGAAGCCTCTTTCTTCCTTTTCTTACCCTTGCCGGGTTTTACCAGCAGGAGCCGGCCTCAACGACACTCCATCCCCGAGGCATACACAAGCGTAATGCATCAAACTTACGACCACAAAGATACTCGTAAGGGAACCTAGTAAAGATAGCAGTGAAGAGCATACCGTGGTTCTTTGCCTGCTATCGCGTTTTGGCCAAATCGCGCCAAGAACGATCAAGATAAGGGAAAGCAGAATCCAACTGTCTGATCCATCCCAATAGGTTCTGAACCGCACCGGGATACCAACCGGTGGCTGCATAATCAAAAGAAGAACATTTTCAGAGAGGAAAGAAAGGGTAATAAAACGAGCTCCAAGTAGGGGTACCTACGCTGCATATTCCATTCCTCCGAGAATGGCATCCTATTAACTGGGATAATGTCTGAGGTCCTCACTCGGACAAACCAGCTCATCCACCCCCGGTCCTTGTCCTCATCGATGCTCGAAAAGAACAGCCTCGCGAATCGAGGATGAAGCCTGATCAAACCCCGGAAGAGACGAGGGCTGTATAATCGGACCAAGTGATTGAGGGTGAAGGTCACACCCTCGACCTTGTTGGAAAAATACCGGAGCATATAAACTATCCTCCAGAAAGAAGGATAGATCTGACCAAGCGTCACTCGGTACTCGTGGTAAAAATCGAGAATCACCGGATCTATCAACGGGGAAGAAGGATCCGAAGAATCTACGGGGTCCAAAGTAAACGGGTATGTATACACACTAAGGAAGCCAGCTTTATGGTCCACTATGCTCTCCCCAGAATTGGGGATTTTTACTAACGCTGCCTTCACCCATCGGCAGTCCTCTTTTACCCTATTCGTATCGGCCAACATGCTGATGTACCGATATACGTGCTCACATCGGCCTGGTGTGGCAGGGGGATTTTCAACAGAAAAATCGGATACAGTATCAAATTTGGTAGGGGTACATTGCTCGACAGTCGGGGGTACTTTTGGTTTTCCCTTCGACGGGCGTAATGAGGAGGCGGTGCCCTCCTTTTGAGGTACCGTTCTAGAAGTTCTGTCCATGACTATAAAAAAGAAGGGTTTCTAGGAAGGAAAGTGAAAGAGCAAGCACAGAAGGGAGAAGAACGCAGAAGATGGTGGACTTAGCTATAAAATCTTGAAGGTGTTGTAGAAGTGTGAATGACAAAGCGGTTGTGGTATTTATAGAAGGCATATGGGCAGCATTTGGGGAGCGCAAATGTCGAACCAATAGCAGTTTGTGGGTTTTCTCGATAGTCGTGTTGGTAGTGACCCATGCGTAGTGTTTGAGTCATGGCATTTAATGCTCTAACGGGCTGACGTCATGATGGTACTACCGAATAGGTGAGAGTTCAAGACCGTTCTTATCATTCTCATTCTAAGAAACGCGGGAACTATCTGTATACGGTAAAAATCAGATGGTCCAATTTTATGGCCATTATGATGCTTCACAAGCACATCTCCAAAGAATCGACGCATGGCTCGGGATTCGACCCCGAGGGTTCCCGACGTTCGACTTCGGGGCAATGCAGATTGATGGTTATGATGACAAATGGGAAGTTCCCAAGGCACTTGATCAAAGCTGATCAAGTCTAGTAGGCTAGTACAAGCCCGTACCATGGCATTAAATGGCTGTATCAGCCGCGTATCTTTGTAATAAATGCATCTGCACTGTGTTGGGATTTCCCCTCATATATAAAGGGGGCCCTTGTCATTTTGTAAGGGAGGGACACTATACAACACTCTGCATTAAATACAAGAACAAGAACATTCTCTGCTCTCTAACTTAAATATATTCTCCTTTGATCTTATTATTTACATTTATTGCTTACATTTATTGTATTTCATTGATTGTTCTTCATTTATTGCTCATTATTAATCATAAAGGGCCCTCACCAAGGCCCTTAGAACTGTTAGCTCTCCCCCGACTGCCCAAGAGTCTAACGCCTAGCTCGACCTCGAGGCCCCGTATTAGCCAGCTCGAGGCCCTGATTCTCAACCATCCGGTTTGCTTAATAGGTTACCTTCAAGCTCTTATCCTATTTTCTAGTCTCATACTTAGCATCCATTTCTTAACAACTAGCATAAAAATAAATCACATATTTTTAGAACCACAAAAGCAAATCTAATTGTCATTACAATTTTCAAGGTAAACAAACCCCAAATGGCAGTCTTAAGTTACACACATTCACACGAGTTCATCAATTAATTCACAGAGTTTAAACATGTCTAAAACACATAGAGCAATGAGCCTAATAATAGTAGCATATTGGGCAAGCGACACAGAAGGGAAGTTCCAATAACATACTAGTTCAGATGAAACAAAAAGAAGCTAGGTAATGCATCAATGATCATCAACAGCAGTAAACAACAAGAAGGTTTCTGGCCTTGGCTTCCAGCCGGCCAGGAATTAAAGCAGAGTAGAATATTGTATATAGTTTCAGTAGTGAGAGATACTCTTTTTTCTTAAGGGGAATGGGGGACAGGTTTAAATAGCACTGGACTAGGCACATAAATATGGCAATAATCAATCAAGAAAACATCTAATAGTCAATTAAGGGAAGAAAACTCGGAACCTTATTTAAGGTAAGCCAGAAGTACCAAGTGCATAGACGCGTAAATATAGAGTCAGAGATTTCAACACGGTAATCAGGGATTCAAACAGATTTGAGGAATCAAAGACTCCTAAGTTTAGGGTAAGTGAAATTGGTCAACATTTAACGGCAAGAATCACAAAACATAAAGACAGAATCACTGAAGGAAACAATGAAAGAAAGAATAAAAAAACCCTAATTTTTAGGGTAAGTAAAAATTAGTCAGAAATTAATGGCAAGAGTTATAATAAAGATGCATAGATACATATAGACGGGAATAATTAAAGATTGAACCACATCTGGTTCAATTTCAAAGAATCAAGAACCCTAATTTTAGGGTAAGTAATTAGTCAGAAATATATATATGAAAAATCATAATAGAGAAGCACATAGATAGATATACGAAAACATTACAAAGAAATATTTAACAAAAAATAGAAAAACTATAACAGATCTTGAAAGATCTTAACCCTAGCTTTAGGGTAAATGAAGAATCGAGAAAATCACAGAGATTCACACCATAAGAGACGAAGAATGAACATAGATGGAAAGAAGCAAAGATCTGAACCAGAGTTGGTTCAAAATAAGAGAGATCTGCTAGCCATGTTAGGCAAGCAATTATGTAACACCATAAATGGGTAGCCAGTAGCGAGACATGATGAATAAGGTAAGAAGATCATTGATGGATTCCATATTTGGGTTGGAATCAAAGGGGAGATGGGTGACGGCGCTAGGGTTTGCAGAGGAAAAGAGAAGATTCGAGAGAGTATAGAGGCGGCTGGCTGACCAAAAAGGTCTCTAGGGTTAAGGGTAGGGATATAAGGAGAAGTGGGGGGAACATTGTGAGCCGTTGATCATTTTTGATCAACGGCTGAGATTAGGTCGGGTTCTGGACTGGGTTAGGAATTAAGGGGGGTTTGGATTGGGCTTAAATATTGGGCCAAGGGTTTTGGTTGGTATTTGATCGGGGCCAACCACGCACCACTATGGAGTGGCGAGAGCGTTTGATGCAGCTTTTACCCGAAAAGGTCGGGATTGAATCCACAGGGAGCTAGAATTGGGAATTGGATTCCTATCTAAACTAGCAAAGCGTAATGCTCTTAATTACGCTTCCAATCATAATTGTTTGCTTTTTTACTTCTAATATTATACTATTGTGTTGATAAATTAAACTAAGAATATTTGCTTGAAAGGTTTTCTAATAGGTATCGAGGCACTAGGGAAGTGACTTTTCCCTAGGTGAATACTTGACGGGTTCTAAAGTCTAAAGCAAGATGTTATGTTTGGGATCACGATATAGCCAATGCACGACACTACTCACTCTATACCTCTCGGTAGCTTGAGTGACTTTGTCCTAATTGACTTTCTCAAGACCAATTGGGTGTCGAAATTATGCAAGCAATGTAGGCTCTAGCCGGGTATTACTATCTCCAGATTTAACCCTTTAATTGGGGCTATCAATCTCTTGAGTACGCCCCAATTTCTTGTTGGACTGATTACGTAGACTCAAGCTCTCTTTCTCAAGAAGAGCCTAAGTCAAATAGGCACAAATTAGTATTTGCAACCACTAATCCAACATAGAAAACACAAATCAGTCCAAATATCAACCACCCATAAACATCTAAGCCTTAAAACACAAGACCCATCAAATACCCACACTAGGGTTGAGCCACAACCCTAGCTAATGTGTCTAGCTACTCATAATAATGGAAGAAAATAGATAATTAGATGAAGAATAACCCATATAATATGTTTACAAGCTAATACTTGAAGATTCAATGATAAACCCACTATAAAATTACTCAAAATAGTCTAAATACGCCGTTCACGTGCTTAGCTAAAAGTTAGATACCCTAAAAAAATCTGAAAAAGAACTATTTATACAAGGCCGAATTTTTTGGACAAAAATACCCCTGCGGAGGTACTGCGGACCGCGGAAAATGCTCCGCGGCCGCGGTGAGGCTTTATAGCTTAATTCTTAGGTCTCTGAAACTGGCCACCGTGGACCGCGGAAAATGCACTGCGGCCGCGGTGGCTTCACTGCGGTCCGCACAAAATATGTTGCGGCCGCAGTGGCTTCTGACTTCTAAAATCCCAGCTCTCTGAATCTCTTCTCCGCGGACCGCATAAAATGGATTACGGCCGCGGTGAGGCTATTGTGGTCCGCATAAAATGCTATGCGGCCGCAATGCTTGAGCTTCCAAAATTTTGCACCTCTCTGAATCTCCTTGCCGCGGACCGCATAAAATGGATTGCAGCCGCGGTGGGTCTGTTGTAGTTGTGCTTTGACTTGTTCTTGGTACTTGTGCAGGTTTCACTCCTTTTTGAGCTAATTTTCGACCTCTTGTCACTTTCTTGGCCAAACCCTGCAAACAAGTATAACATGTAAGCCTTTGGGACTATTTGTATGCATTTTTAATCAAAACTCAAGTAAAAAGGAGTGTAAAATGAACTAGAATCCCTAGTTATCAACTCCCCCAAACTTAAGCTTTTGTTTGTCCTCAAGCAAACAAAATAAGTCCCACCTCCTTAAGAATACAACCAAGAAAATTCAGCTGACCTAAAGTGACCTCCTCTAGCATCAATTGGGACTAACAATTGCCCTCAATTCAAATGAGTCATTAACAACATTCAACCTTTTAAACACCATGGTTTTAGTGCGACACAAAAGCATCAAGGGTTGACTCAACTCATCAAAGAGGCTATTTCTATTACTTTGGACATTGTGGAACCCAAACTCATACTCTTCAACTCTCCACAAGCAAACCTCACTTTTAGGTTGTAGCACTCAGAATGAGGATTGTGGAAAACACACTCATCTCTCTCAAAGAAAGGTCACAAGTCCGGCCCTAAGTACCATAAGCTTGCCCCTTATGTGAGTCACCACTAATATAAGCTTCATTCAACTCAAGATCATATAGGTCTTTTGTGGAGATATAGTGAAGGCTTTTGGTTCAGGGTAAGAAATATTTGGTCTAAGTAGGTTCCATCTTCCCTTAAGCACTTCATTTGCTTTATTTTGGCACACTCTCTCTTGACTTTTTAAGTCGTTTACTTCTTTATTAGGGGTTAGAGAAACACACTGTCACTCTTTCTTGTTCATTTCAAACCTTTGTCTCCTTTCTAAGCTTTCCACGCCTTTCATCACTTTACTTTTATTGAATCCCTTCATTTCTTCTATATTGTTCATTCTTTTTGACTTTTTGATTTTCTTTCTTTTTCTTTTTGGCTTTCCTTTTCTTCGCTTTTGTACCTTTTACCACTTTGTTGCATTCCTCGTCTCTCCCCCCAAACTTATGCTTTTGCCATGTGCTAAGGAAAGATTGGGTGCCAAGAGCGGGTCTTTTCAAAACGGGTAAAGGCTTGTATCATGGTTTTTGAAGGAAAAAGGGCTATGGCTCAAAGGGTTTGACTAGGAACATTATCATTGGTAGGCTATGGATGTTTTCAAGATATCATTTGGATCAAGGAGAGCCTATAATCACTTCTCAAGTCAAACTACACTTAGGATTTCGCCTAGACAAACATTCAGGGCAAGTTCTAGACTTAATGGCACGAGACTTGGACTTGCAGTTCAAATTCTCACCACACAAGCTATAGGATTGCTAAAGAGACAGAGTAGAGGGCCCACAACGACCTTAGCTAAGATTTGAGCAACATACATGGTCCCGAAAAACCACTTGATGATTGTCGGCCAACACAAGAGTCTCAAGGTCACAACTATTACCATCCTATACACACCAATTTGTTTTTGACCATAGGATCAAAGGCAAATGTGTTCGGCCCAAGTGAAGCTTTGCCTGAGGCACTATTGCTCACTAGCTACTATTTACACAAAAACAAAAAGAAAACAGACTCAAACCCTTAAGAAGGTTGTCATGCCATCCATCATCAGGAAGAGCCACCTGGTTCACACAAATTTCACCTTTGGAAAGAACCGTGGCATTAAGAAAACCAAAGGCTTATTTGAACGAAAAACTCAAAATAAGAAGCTACGAAAATGAAATAAGAAGCTAATAAAAGAAAATGCGGAAAGTAAAATGAATATGTACAAGAGGGGATTTAGATGAATATACATAAGAGGGAATAAATATATATATCAGAAAGTAACTTTATATACAAACCAAAGTTGCAAAATACGAGAAGTGAAATAAACTGGTAAAATTATGTACATACCAAAAGTGAAAATCAAAGCATAAAAGGGAAATAGTATCATATTTACAACACCATATCGTCAAAATAGGGCTACCCCCTCAAATGAAAGCTAGCATTGTCCTCAATGCTAACTAACCAAAAATAGCTCAAACAAAAAGATAGAGAGTAAAGAAAACTCCCTGTTGGCCCTCCGTCTGCATAGGATCATGACCTTGGGTCCCTGGGTCCTCGGACTGCTCGGGAACCTATGACTGGATCCTTGTAACCTGTGTCTGCACTGGGACCTGGGACCTGGGCCTGTACTGGAACTTGGGGCTGGCTAGAGGAACCTTCCTAAGACTCCGCCAACTCAATAACTGCATCATCAGTACGGGGAATCACCCTCCTCCTCTTTGGTGCCCTCTCTACATCCTGCTCCTGCTCAGGCTAGACTACTGGGGGTCGGGTCATGCAATAGCAGCTCCAAGGGCAAGTGATTCGCAGCCTTCATTTTCTCCACTTCGACCCTCAACTCTTTCACAGACTCCTTTGATGCTCTGGTCTTTCTCAACTTCTTTGTTTCCTTCGCCAGCTCCTTCAATGCTTTTCCATTAGAATCTACAGCCGTCAATATCAATTGCTGGTTCTCTAGGAGCTTTTTGTGGTTGTCCAAAAGCTCCTTGAGAGTATCCTCGGCTGACTGTGGAACCTGTGGCTGAGGGGGTACAGACTGGGCTGCCACCGAGGTAGAAAGCACAGACAGCTTAGAAGTAGCTGCCTGCATCCAGTTGTTGATACTAGCAAGGGTCTGGCTCAAACTGTGGGCAGTCAATGGGTAAGCTGAAGATGCGGGGATATCTAGGGCAGTGGTAGTAGAGGGTCCTAGGGAAATATCTGGAGTAGCTGAGGGGGGCTGAGAGGGAGCTACTACTACTATTGGCTCTTCAGACTGGCCAGTAGAAGCAGTGGATTTGCTTTTAGGATCTTTGCCTTTGGGGTTGTCATCACTCTGCAGGCAGTACCAGGAAAAAGGCGCCTTTGGCTTCACCTTCACATCAAACTTCCTCTTCTCCACCTCCAAGTCATCAAGGTACATAGTCAGGAAATTTGGGAAGGGATATGATCTATCACCTTCATTGACCACCCGTGTGATCACCCTAGACATCACATTCCCGACGTTGATCGGGTACCCCTCCATGATAGAAGCCACCTAGATTTCCCGAGAGATAGGCAGAGAGTTCTCATGAGTAGTGGGATCCAACCTGCTGCATACGAACATCTCCCAACCCTTTGCTTCGAAGTTTAGAGTCCTCCTCAAAATTTGGACTCCTGCTGTCAACCATGCTAAGGTGTTACCCGGGATTGCCAGGTACTCTGCTAACCACAGACGGGATGCCTCAGCCAATGTTACCTTCTCTAAATACAGTGATTCATCTTCCTCCATAAAGCCTAGGTAGTCATTGATTGTCTTCCCATCGAACTTCACTGTCAAATTCCGCACCTTAGTCACTTTAGTGCCCTTTTTGATGTGGGCAACATTAGTGTAGAACTCCTTAACTAAGTGCTCATTTGCATCCTCAACATTGCCTGTGAAGTATTCCCAGCCCACTCTCTCTCTCTCTACTACCTCCTCGCATTAGGGTTGTGAGGCAAAAGGTCCCTATCAATGAAGGTCCGTTCAAGTATCAACTTCCTCTCGGTCTACCATTCTCTGAACTTGTGGTATGCCAATTCACTAACAAACCTATCTTTCCAAGCCTCCGGTTTCCTAGTTCTCTCCACCCCTCCTACTTGGGGCACACCCCCTCCTTCTTCTTCTTCTTCTATGGGATTCTCACCGGGTGGTGAAGTTGTAGGTGAGGTAGAAGAGGCACTGTCACCACTCTCAGCTGAGCCCTCAGATGACTCAGAAGAAATTTGAACTGAAGCTCAAGCAGTAGGAGAGCCTGGAGGAGTAGGTTCATCTCTCAATCTCAACCTCTCCGGGAAATCAGGAATGTACTTCGGCACTGAATCAGACTCAGATGCCTCTCGGGAGGGTACATACTCACTTCCCTCTGAATGGGAAGCAGCTTTATTCGCAGCCTTGATTAGTCTCCTTGTTTCTCCAATTGCTTTCCGGGCTTGGGGTGTCAATTTGATTGTTCCTCGTCCCCTTCCTCGGGAGGACTCAGCTTTTCCTTTTTGTCTTTCACAACCGCCTCGGGATTTAACCATTGTCTGCAAGTGGAATTCAATTAAAGCTTGTTAGTATCACAGTTGAAGAAGAATCGGTGAAGAATATGCCTAAAAACAGTTACTGCGGACCGCATAAAATGCAGTGCGGCCGCAAAGGAACCACCGCGGACCACACAAAATAGTACCGTGGTCCGCAGTAAGGTGGGGTTCATGCTACCCACTCTCTGAAGCTCATCACTGTGGACCGCATAAAAACCATTGCGGCCATAAAGAGGCACCGCGGACCGCATAAAATCCATCGCGGTCCGCGGAAAACTTCACTCAGCAATACCAACCTAGGTTTTCAATATTTTTCTCATTGTTAGCTTAAATTCACTCATTATCAAGCCCCTAGGTATTTAATCATCATTTTTCAGTAACTAACCCTAATCTAAATGGCGTGATGGAAACCTACGCTACAAATTGAAAGAAAAAGGGAAGAAAAAGAAGTAAAACTAACTAATTAAAAGGAAATAAACAAAGCTAAAAACTAGGGAAAGATTAAAAGTACCAGTAATGAGATATAGAAGAGATGAATGAAGATTAGAGATTGAATTTGCACAGTTAGGGCTTGATGAACAATGATTTTTTACTATTAAGAGAGCAAAGTGTCGAAAAGTGTAAATGAAGTCCTGAGGTCCTATTTATAGAAAGAGGACCTGGGACCCATGTTACCTACCCCCACCGCGGCCGCATAAAATGCACCGCGGACCGCGGTGGTTAGTCACATGCAGCTTTTGGGAAAACATCACTGCGGACCGCAAGAAATGCAGTGCGGCCGCAGTGACAAACTTCAGAGAACTCCCATTTGTAATTATGCACCACTGAGGACCGCATTGAAAATTTGCCCCTGCAGTAAGGCCATTGCGGCCGCGAAAAATGCAATGCGGCCGCAGTGCAAACTTCAGAGACTGCACATTTTTCCAACTTGGTCCTGCACTGCATCAAAACAACCCTACACACATCTCAAAACCAGTTAGACCAAAAACTAATCCTACACTAAAAGGAAATTCAAAGAAAGACACATGGGTTGCCTCCCAAGAAGCGCCTGATTTAACGTCGCGGCACGACACAGGTTACCATCAAATCACTTTAGATGGATCATTGCCACCACGTGGTTGTCATCAATCTTCCCAAGATAGTGCTTGACTCTGTGCCCATTAACCATAAGATCTCACCATTTTTGTTTTTCAAGTCAACTACACCAAACGGAGTCACAAGCACCACTTCAAAAGGTCCACTCCACTTTGACTTAAGCTTTCCCGGAAATAGACGTAACCGAGAATTGAACAAGAGAACCAAATCATCCAATTTGAACTCCTTGCTACGAGCATACTTGTCATGAAGGTGCTTCATCTTGTCCTCATACAAGGACGAACTAGAGTAGGCATGGAATCGGAATTCATCAAGTTCATTAAGCTGCTCCACACGAAGATTCACTGCCACATCCCATTGAAGATTCAGCTTCCTCAAAGCCCACATGTCCTTGTGCTCTAACACAACCGGAAGATGGCAAGCTTTCCCAAACACCAACCAGTACGGAGACATACCAATTCGAGTCTTGTAAGCAGTCCTATAAGCCCATAGAGCATCATCCAATTTCTTCGACTAATCGGTCCTATTTGCATTGACCGTTTTTGACAATATACTCTTGATTTTCCTGCTTGAGACTTCAACTTGGCCACTCGCCTCAGGATGATAAGGAGTAGAAACTTTGTGATTGACACCATACTTTACAAGCGAGGTGCCAAAAGCTCTATTACAAAAATGCAACCCCCCATCACTTATAATTGCTCGAGGCGTGCCAAACCTAGTAAAAATGCTCTTTTTGAGAAATGCAACACGGGCCTCATTATTGGGTAAAGCCACGGCTTCACCCACTTTGAAACATAGTCAACTGCCACTAGAATGAAGGTATTGCCACACGAACTAACAAACGGGCCGATGAAATCTATACCCCACACATCAAAAATATCAACTTCGAGAATGGTGTTAAGAGGCATATCATCCTTCTTCGAAATACCGCCTGCTCTTTGACATTCGTCACATCTCTTCACGAGTTCACTTGCATCTTTGTACAAAGTCGGCCAGTAAAACCCACAACTAAGAACCTTCGAAGCTGTTCTCGCCCCACCGTGATGGCCACCATAGGGAGAGGAATAACAAGCCTCTAAGATACTCAATTGCTCCTCCTCAAGGACACACCTTCGAATCACACCATCAGTGCAGATCTTGAACAAGTACGGCTCATCCCAATAGAAATCCAAACTATCCTATTTGAGCTTCTTCCTTTGGTTAGAAGAGAGCTCACACGGGACTACACCAATCACAAGGAAATTAGCAACATCCGCAAACCATGGCATATCACTCACTGACACAGAAAGTAGTTGCTCATGGGGAAATGAATCATTGATCTCTAGGCCATCACGAGGCCTCCCCTCCTCTTCCACGCAGGACAAGTGGTCCGCCACTTGGTTTTCACTACCTTTCCGTTCCACAATTTCCAAATCAAACTCTTGAAGTAACAAGACCCATCGCATCAACCTAGCTTTGGAATCTTTCTTCGTCATCAAGTACCGAAGAGCGGCATGATCGGTATGCACTATGACCTTGGCGCCCATGAGATACGGCCGAAATTTTTCCATTGCCAACACAATAGCCAAATGCTTTTTTTCAGTCACTGTGTAGTTCATTTGGGCATCATTCATTGTCTTGCTCGCGTAGTACACAGGATGAAACATTTTATTCACTCTTTGACCCAAAACTGCCCCAACCGCAACATCACTCGCATCGCACATGAGCTCGAAAGGCAAGCTCCAATTGGGTGCGGTAATAATAGGAGTGGAGGTCAACTTATGCTTCATAAGTTCAAAATCTTGCATACATCTCTCATCGAACACGAACTTGGCATCCTTTTCCAATAGCTTGCACAAAGGATTCACTACCTTCGAAAAATCCTTGATAAATCTTCGGTAGAACCCCGCATGCCCAAGAAAACTTCTAACCCCTTTGACAGAAGTAGGGGGAGGAAGCCTTGAAATCACCTCTATTTTAGCTTTGTCCACCTATATGCCATGTTTTGAAATTTTATGGCCAAACTATGCCCTCCTCAACCATGAAGTGACATTTTTTCCAGTTGAGCACAAGATTGGTTTCTTCACACCGGGCCAACACCCTATCAAGGTTCTTCAAGCATTCATCAAATGAATCACCCACGACACTAAAGTCGTCCATGAACACCTCCAAGATATCTTCCACCATGTCGGTGAAAATGCCATCATACACCGCTGGAATGTAGCCGGCGTATTGCACAACCCGAATGTTATCCTAGAAAAGGCAAAGGTACCATATGGGCAAGTGAAGGTAGTCTTCTTCTGATCTTTTGGAGCAATCAAAATCTGGTTGTACCCAAAATACCCATCCAAGAAACAGTAGAAGGCACACCCAGCAAGTCTATCAAGCATCTGGTCAAGGAAAGGAAATGGAAAGTGATCCTTGCGGGTCACTTTATTCAACTTGCGATAATCCATGCACACCCTCCATCCGGTGACTGTTCTGGTAGGAATTAGTTCATTTTGCGCATTGGTCACCACGGTCATACCACCCTTCTTCGGCACACATTGCACTGGCGAAGTCCAAGAACTGTCATAGATGGGGTACACAACCCCGGCATCCAACCACTTAATCACCTCCTTTTTCACAACTTCTTGCATTGCCTCGTTCAACCTCCTTTGATGTTCCAAGGAGGGCTTTGCATCATCTTCAAGAATAATCTTGTGCATACAAAAGGTGGGGCTTATTCCCCGAATATCAGCCAAAGTCCATCCAATTTCCTTCTTCCACTTTTGGAGCACCGCCAATGTGGCATCTACCTGCATGTTAGTAAGACAAGAGGAAAGAATAACTGGCAAAGTTGAACTAGGGCCTAAGAATTCATACCTGAGGTGTGGAGGCAACGGCTTCAACTCCAACACCGGAGGTTCCTCGATTGAGGGATTTGTTGGTGGAGTCTTCCTATTCTCAAGATCCAAAGATAGCTTCCGAGGCTCATAAGAGTAAGAGCCCATTCCATGTAAAGCATTGACACACTCCACCCGGCCTTCATCCTCATTTACGTCAAGATTCAACAATACTGCCTCTAGAGGGTCCTCTACATTGATCATTGCACTAGTATCATCAATTATTACTGCCGTGACAAGATCCACAAATGAGCACACTTCAGTATAGTTGGGCTGCTTCATTGACTTACACACATGAAAGACCACTTTTTCATCACCCACTCGGAAGGTGAGTTCCCCTGCTTCCACATCAACTAAGGCCTTCCCAGTTGCAAGGAAAGGTCTCCCCAAGATTATAGGCACCTCAAAATCGACCTCGCAATCAAGAATCACAAAATCAGCCGGTAAGATAAATTTGTCCACCCGAACGAGAACATCATCAATTATACCCAAGGGCCTCTTCAACGATCTATCTGCCATTTGCAATCTCATGGAAGTTGGCCTCGGTTGTCCAATACCCAAAGTCTTGAAAATTGAGTAGGGCATCAAGTTGATACTCCCCCTCAAATCACATAGAGCTTTAGCAAAGTCTGCACTCCCAATAGTGCACGGAATGGTGAAAGCACCGGGATCCTCCAACTTCGGGGCCATTAAATGCACTATAGCACTAACTTGGTAGGTCATCTTGATAGTTTCACAGTCCATGGATCTTTTCTTCGTCACCAAATCTTTCATGAATTTAGCATAACCAGGAATTTTCTCTAAAGCCTCCACCAAAGGCACATTAATGGATAAGCTCTTCATCATGTAAATGAATTTTTTAAACTGGTTCTCATTTTTCTGCTTCGCGAGCCTTTGAGGATAAGGTGGAGGTGGCCTTGGCAAAGGAGCCTTGGCTTTAGGCACAACCGCTTCCGGCATGTCTATTACGTGTTCCCTATACGGGTTCACATCATTCTGAGTTTCCACCTTGGCATCTTTGATATCAATCCTCACTTCTTCATTCACGTCCTCATCAATCACATTCTCAACCACCAAAGGGATCTCATCCTCTTGCAACTCAACTTCATCACTCAAAATTTCTTTTTGTTTGGAGGCATTCACATCGCCGCCTCATCCACTTCTTGTAATTACCGCCATTGCTTGCCCGGTATGGTTCCCACCCTTCAGGTTGACTGCCATATCGCTAGGTAGAGCTCCCTTAGGGCGAGTATTTAAGGATTGTGAGATTTGGCCTAGCTGAACCTCCAAGTTTCTGATTGAAGTACTGTGGGATGCCAACTGAGCATCGGAGTCAGCATTCCTTTTCATTATCTGTTCAAACATCATTTCAATTCTCCCCGTGTTATTTTCAGATGAACTAGGACCTTGGGATGGGAATGGATGTGGATTGTTCGGTTGTTGATACATTGGGGGCCTTTGAAAGCCTTGCCCCCGATTTCCCTGATTGTTATTGTTCCAACTACCCTGATTATTATTTCCACCCCAGTTGTTGTAGTTGCTGCTCCAGTTACCCTGATTGTTCTGATTGTTGTTCTGGTGCCCCAATTTGGATTTTGGTAGTTGTTCTCCCAATTATTGTTCCCTTGTTGTTGATTTCCCCAATTGCCTTGGGATCTCCATTGTTGTTGTTGGTTGGAAGAATTGCCCCTTTGGCCTTGGTAGTTGTTTACGTATTGCACTTCTTCATTCTGCTCATCGTAACCATCATCTTGGAACCCACCACTGTCTTGGTCATATTGATCCGAACTCCCTTGGTTTTGTCGGCTTCTTTGCCTTCTTTTGTTCACTAGCATATTGACACCTTCCATAGCATTTACTTGTCGAGGAGCCTGTAATTTTGCCTTTGCTAACTGGTTCATTGTTGTTGTAAGTTCTGCTATTGCCTGTCCATGATCATGAAGCTCCTTGTGCAAGTGAATGACCGTGGGGTCACCCTGTGGTAAATTTTCTTTGCTTTGCCAAGTGGAAGAAGTGTCCGCCATCTCATCCAATATCTCACACGCTTGATCATATGGTGTGTTCATGAAGTTGCCCCCAGCGAGTTGGTTCAGTATGCACTGGTTAGTGGTGTTAATGCCCCGATAGAAAGTCTGTTGTATCATTGCCTTAGTCATATCGCTGTTGGGACACTCCTTTACCATAGTCCAGTACCTCTCCCAAATTTCATGCAATGGTTCGTTGGGATCCTATTTGAAAGCTAAGATTTCATCCCTCAAAGTTGTCATGTGACCCGGCGAGAACAATTTTGCAATAAATTTGTCCGCCAACTCATCCCATGTATGGATGGAGTGGTTGGGGAGTCTCTCCAGCCAATCTAATGCCTTCCCTCGAAGAGAGAAAGGGGAAATTCTCAACCGCAAGGCATCCTCTGACACATTTGTTTTCTTGCTCCCCCAGCATGTATCAACAAAACCCTTAAGGTGCTTGTAAGCGTTCTGATCGGGAGCACCTGTGAAATACCCTCGCTGCTCCAACAAGGTCAGCATCACATTGGTAATTTGAAAATTGCCCGCCTGGATTCGTGGTGGGACAACTGCATTAGCATATCCTTGGTTGGGAAGCACCCGAGGAGCCACTCTAGGAGGTGGCGGGGGAGGGTCTGGAACATTATCATTGGCATTGGCCTGGAGACCTCATCTTTGTCCTTGAGGTACAAGAGGCACCTCATCTTCACCGATGTCATCAACCTCCTCCGCCGAAACCACGTTTCCAAGAGGGTCATTATTGTTGTTTGCTGCCATATTGTACCTAAATTGGCGTCACACAAAAGTTAGTATCATAGAAGGAAAGAAAAGCAATAAACAAAACTATTTAGATAGATAGCCAAAACCGTTAGCTCCCCGGCAACGGCACCAAAAAGTGATCGGAGCCAACCCTGCACCACAATGGAGTGGTGAGAGCGGTTGATGCAGCTTTTACTCGAAAAGGTCGGGATCGAAACCACAGGGAGCTAGAATTGGGAATTGGATTCCTATATAAACTAGCAATGCGTAATGCTCTTAATTACGTTTCCAATCATAATTGTTTGCTTTTTTACTTCTAATATTATACTATTGAGTTGCTAAATTAAACTAAGAATATTTGCTTGAATGGTTTTCTAATAGGTAACGAGGCACTAGGGAAGTGACTTTCCCCTAGGTGAATACTTGACGGGTTCTAAAGTCTAAAGCAAGATGTTATGTTTGGGATCACGATATAGCCAATGCACGACACTACTCACTCTATACCTCTCGGTAGCTTGAGTGACTTTGCCCTAAATGACTTTCTCAAGACCAATAGGGTGTCGAAATTATGCAAGCAATGTAAGCTCAAGTCGGGTACTACTATCTCTAGATTTAACCCTTTAATTGGGGCTATCAATCTCTTGAGTACGCCCCAATTCCTTGTTGGACTGATTACCTAGACTCAAACTCTCTCTCTCAAGAAGAGCCTAAGTCAAATAGGCACAAATTAGTGTTTGCAACCACTAATCCAACATAGAAAATACAAATCAGTCCAAATATCAACCACCCATAAAATCTAAGCCTTAAAACACAAGACTCATCAAATACCCACACTAGGGTTGAGTCACAACCCTAGCTAATGGGTCTAGCTACTCATAATAATGTAAGAAAACAAATAATGAAGAATAACCCATATAATATGTTTACAAGCTAATACTTGAAGATTCAATGATAAACCCACTATAAAATTACTCAAAATTGTCTAAATACGCCGTTCACGTGCTCAGCTAAAAGTTAGATACCCTAAAAATCTGAAAAAGAACTATTTATACAAGGCCAAATTTTCTGGAAAAAAATACCCCTGCGGAGGTACCGCGGACCGCGGAAAATGCATCGCGGCCGCGGTGAGGCTTTTTAGCTTAATTCTTAGGTCTCTGAATCTGGCCACCGCGGACCGCGGAAAATGCACTGCAGCCGCGGTGGCTTCACTGCGGTCCGCACAAAATGTGTTACGGCCGTAGTGGCTTCTGACTTCTAAATTCCTAGCTCTCTGAATCTCTTCTCTGCGGACCGCATAAAATGGATTGCGGTCGCGGTGAGGCTATTGTGGTCCGCACAAAATGCTTTGCGGCCGCAATGCTTGAGCTTCTAAAATTTTGCACCTCTCTGAATCTCCTTACCGCGGACGGCATAAAATGGATTGCGGCCGCGGTGGGTCTGTTGTAGCTGTGCTTCGACTTGTTCTTGGTACTTGTGCAGGTTTCACTCCTTTTTAGCTGATTTTTGACCTCTTGTCACTTTCTTGGCCAAACCCTGCAAACAAGTACAACATGTAAGCCTTTGGGACTATTTGTATGCATGTTTAATCAAAACTCAAGTAAAAAGGAGTGTAAAATGAACTAGAATCCCTAGTTATCAGTATTTTAGGTAATTGGCTAGGTATTTTGGGCTGGTTTGGGTAGTTTTAGGTCCGAAATTAAAATAAAAATGGGGCCAGATTTTAAAACCCAATTTTAACAAATAAATAATTTATAATAAATAATAAATGAATACCAAAATATCCTTTGTGCACTAAAATGACTTAAAATAGCTATTTAACATTTTAAAAATAAGAAAGATCATTTTCTGCATAATAATATAATTATACATTGATATGGGCTACTATTGCAAAGTTATACAATTTTAGCCTAAAGATAGAAATATAATTATAGTAAATACGTCAAAAATATTTAAGGTTTAATATGGATATAAATGATGAGGTTAGATGATAAAATCATCATAAAAATTATTTGCGATGTAATTAATGATTATTATACAATAAAAATATGGGAATTAATTGATTAAAAATCTATAAAAATTATGGAAAAATAAGGAAAAATGCTTGATGATGTTCATGCACTATTTTGAAAGCATATATGCCTATTTGAAATATATGAGGGAAAAATTGAGTATCAACACCAAAGACAGGGGACAGTCCACCACACAGAAGGGCTCACCTGTGCCAAGAAAACTCGGTAACAAAGGCAAAACTCCAAGATAATGGAGTCAAGCCCCCCGCTCAATAAGAACGGGCCCACAGTAAAGGGATACGTATAAACATACGTAAAATCCTTCTTGTAGAAGGTTACTCGCTCCGCCAGGTCAGGAGCAATGATGTTCAAATCCTGACGACCACATTGTCCTTCACGGCAGAGATACTAGAAGGACGCATGGAAGAAGGATACACGCCAACAGCCCATGTTCGGGGGATAGCGGAAGTGTACTTCTCTTCGATGTCCTTAGTTATAATAAGAATTCTGGGAATGAAGGTGCTCACCATGGGAGGAGCAGCATTATCAACACTTTCTTTGTTTTTTGAAGCACTAGAATTTCTAGAAGAAGAGGCCATCGTTATCACAAGAGAATAAGGGTTTTTTCTCTGGAGAAGAATGTTAGTGGATGTGGAAAACGAGTATGAGTTGACTAAAGAGAGTTTGAGAGAGTTTGGAAAATTATTAAGTGTAAAAGGAAAAGGTTGATGCGTATAAGTAAAGGAATAGGCGGCTAAAATCGTGGCTATAATTACCTCGATAATCAGCAAAAGTGTTTCTGAATCGTGGGATGGGGCGTTTGGGGCATTAAATGCTGAGAGACGTGCGTTTAATCAACCTTCAGAAAATTTTCAGAGGGGTCAGAGAGATTCCTGCCAAGAAAGGTATCTTTACCAACATCTGGGTGACACAAGGTTATGCCATCGGAAAGCAGGGGGGCTATCTGTATAGGGTAAAATATGTTCATATTAAATACTCACATGATAAAGCAACACGTAGAGCCGAACATAGAAGTCAACCAGGTCCGAAGGCAACAATCTTGTTTATTCCCGAAGGGAGTGGTGTTCATGAAGGCGAAATAAATGTTTGCCACCCGGTAGTATTTAATGGAGAATATTCTATATATTAAGTACATAGTCCGTTACAGAGAATATGGCATTCACTGCCTACCGCTATACATTTTTCAATGACCCTCATAATTGTCATTTAAGAAGGGCTTGATCCTAGGACCTTGTTCCCTACGCACCACTATAAATAGAGAGCTCAACAACCATTCTAAGGACACGAATTTTCTGACAAGCTAATACTATACTTTGCTCAAACGCTTAATACTATTTTATCCTTCAGCTCATTAATATTATTCTTACTGCCCTGGGAAGCTCTTCTCCCGAAACAAATATTTTTGCTGTTTTATCTAAATTTCAAGGCTAAGTCTTACATTCTTATTTAATTTATTTATCATTTTAGGGTCAAATCGATTCACTTGTCTATAAACCATGTATAAATTCAACTATACCGTTTTACGGGTAAACATCCCAGGATTACAGTATTATGATAGAAATCAATTAGAGTGGACTAGAATGAGATTCTATTCGTAGCGTGCATTGTCTACTTATAGATTTGAACTAGTGGCATGTATATAAATGTACAAGAAAAAGACGCTATGACCACAATGCTCTATTTGTTTAAACTTGTCAGGACCCAAAACAAACCCTTCGTGATGGCGCCTATCATAGTACTAGGCAAGCCGACTACCCAAATAATTTCAACACTAATAAGCTTGAAAGATACCAAAACAGTTTAATCAAAGGAAAATCTCTTAAAACGGGATAGGAAATCATAACTCAATACATAATCTTCCCCAAAACCGAGGTGTCACTGAGTACATGAGCATCTACAAAATGACAAAGTCTGATACACTGTCTAGAAGGTAAAACTGAATAAATAACTGAAAGATAAGGGAGGAGAGTCAAGGTCTGCAAATGCCAAGCAGCTATCTTGATGATCTCTGAAGTCCGGACTTTGCAATTCAGCAACCGCTGTGAGCGGAAGCACCTGTATCTGCACACGAGGTGCAGGGTGTAGCGTTAGTACAACCAACTCAATAAGTAACAAATCTAACCTTTGGACTGAAAGTGGTGACGTGTCCAATTATTACAGTCCACTTCC
Organism: Nicotiana attenuata; assembly: GCF_001879085.1. Classification (NCBI taxonomy): domain Eukaryota; kingdom Viridiplantae; phylum Streptophyta; class Magnoliopsida; order Solanales; family Solanaceae; genus Nicotiana; species Nicotiana attenuata. The sequence goes on along the minus strand of NW_017670512.1, from coordinate 98,283 downwards.
AACATTTAACAATACAGAATGTTACAGAAAATATGCCAGTGATATCTCAGAAATTCATAGTCTACAAGTGAAGGTACAAGAATTTAGACATGCTTTCGACAAGAATGTAGACATGCTTTCAGACTTTACAACAAAACTTAACACACAACAGGGCAGATCCAACCCATATGCAAATAAACCAAGGCAGATCCAGCCTAAATGTAAATAACTGCTAGCACTGCGCCCACTGTACATGTGCAGACTCCGGAGGGGCCGATCCAGCCCAAGCGCTATAATAAGCCAAATCCTGGTATGAATTAATAAACCTGCTGCGGCGTGCAGCCCGATCCCATAAATACTACTTACAATAGGCCCTTAGCCTCAATCATCCCCTAACCTCTCGAGTCCCTCGGGCTCACCAGAATCATGATACTCATCCCAAAAATGATGATATGATATAACAAGTAAAGACAACAGAGACTGAGACATAATATGAAAGTAATAACTATGACTAAGTACAAATTGACAGGTTAAGCAATTACTGTAACAGCAAGAACGACCACTGGGGCCTAATAGTACCAACACATAGCCTAAGCAGAGTTTCTAACATGACTAACAGCTCAATAGCTCCAACACATGGTGAAAACATGGGTAACAATAAGATTTAGCAATTATTCAGTTCCATAGAATCGACCAAGTCATAATTCTTACGGCGCATGCCTACATTCCCGTCACCTAGCATGTGAGTCACCTCAACAGCAATCACATAACACATAATTCAGGGTTTCGCACCCTCAGAACCAAGTTTAAATGTGTTACTTACCTCAAACTGTGCGAAACTCTACTCCAACAAGCCCTTGCCATGCGAAATAGCCTCCAAATGCCTCGAATCTAGCCACAAATAGTTCGATACAATCAACATGAGCTAAAGGAATATATTCCACAAGAAAATACTAAGCTCTTAATCAAAAGTCAAAAAGTCAACTCAAAAGTCGGCCCCCAGGCCCACATCTCGGAATCCAACAAAAGTCACAAAATTTGGAAGCCCATTCAACCACGAGTCTAACCATGCCAAATTTATCAAAATCCAACACCAAATCGACACCCAAATCCCCAATTTAAATTCTCCAAATTACAAGCCTCAAACCCCCAAAATTACACCTCAAAACCACACAAACTAAGTGGGAAAATCAATGGGGAAATATAATTATTGAATACATTTAACCACAAGTGACTTACCTCAAGAAACCCCTCAAAAATCCTCTCAAAAATTGCCTAATCCCGAGCTTGGAATGTTCAAAATGAAGAAAATCACAGAACCCTTGTTTTTAATACTCTGCCCAGTGCCTTCACACAGCGGCTCATTTAGTCGCACCTGCGGTCACGCAGGTGCGAAAAATCTCCCGCTTCTGTGGTTTTTCCAAGGATCCACTGCCTTTGCTTCTGCGAATCCTCCACGTGTAGGTGCGAGTCCGAATTTGCGGAAAACCTTTCTCATCCGCGCTCTTAAGCCCCCAATCCAAACTCCGCTTCTGCGCTCCAACCACCGCATCTGCGGCCATGCAGGTGCGGCAATTCCCTCGCACCTACGACCCCTGCACACCTAACTCCAGGACACATATGCATTTCCCTTGATCGCACCTGCGGTTACCACTCCGCAGGTGCGATTGTACCAAAATTGATGTGCTTCAGCAACCTCTCAACTTCCAAATCTTGATCCGTTAACCATCTGAACTCCACCTGAGGCCCCCGGAACCTCAACCAAACATACCATCAAGTCCCAAAACGTCATAAAAACTTAGTCGAGCCTTCAAATCACATCAAACAACATCAAAAACACGAATCACACCCCAATTCAAGGCTAATGAAGGTTAAGGAAATCCAACTTCTACAAATGATGCCGGAACCTACCAAATCACGTCTGATTGACCTCAAATTTTTTACACAAGTCAAAAATGACACCGTAGACCTACTCCAACTCCCATAACCCCAATCCGAGCCCGGTATCCACAAAGTCCACTCTCGGTCAAACTTCCAATTTTCCAACTTTTGACATTTCAAGCCTAATTCCACTATGGACCTCTAATTTACAATCCGGACATGCTCCTAAGTCCAAAATCACCAACAAAGCTAACAGAACCATCGAAACTCCAATTCGGAGCCATTTACACATAGGTCGACATCTGATCGACTCTTTTAACTTAATCTCCCAACCTTGAGACTAAATGTCTCAATTCATTCCGAAACCTCTTTGGACCCGAACCAACTACCCCGACAAGTCACATAACAACTGTAAAGCATAAAATGAACAGTAAATGGGAGAACGCGGCTACAACTCTCAAAATGACCAATCGGATCGTTACATCCTCCCCCTCTTAAACAAACTTTCATCCTCGAACGGGTCTAGAAACATACCTGGAGTCTCAAATAGGCGTAGATATCTGCTCCGCATCTCCCGCTCGGTCTCCTAAATAGCCTCCTCAACTGGCTAACTTCTCAACTGCACCTTCACTGAAGCTATATCCTTTGACCTCAACCTTCGAACCTGCCGACGCAAAATGGCCACTAGCTCCACATCATAACTCAAATCACTATCCAACTGAACCGTGCAGAAATCCAATACATGAGACGGATCACCGACATACTTCCTGAGCATAGATACATGAAACACTAGATGAACACTCGACAAATTAGGTGGCAAGTCAAGCTTGTAAGCCAACTCTCCAATCCTCTAAAGCACCTCAAACGGCCTAATATAGCGAGGGCTCAACTTGCCCCTCTTCCCAAACCTTATAACACCCTTCATGGGTGAAACCTTGAGCAGTACCTTCTCCCCAACCATGTAAGCAACGCCAGGAACCTTCTGATCGGCATAACTTTTCTGTCTAGACTGCGCCGTGCGGAACGATCCTGAATCAATTTAACCTTGTCCAAAGCATCCTGAACCAAGTACCCAATAGCCTAACCTCACCTGTCTCAAACTAACCCACCTGGGACCGACACCGCCTCCCATACAAAGCCTCATACGGAGCCATATAAATGCTCGATTGGTAGTTGTTGTTGTAGGCAAACTATGCGAGTGGCGGAAACTGATCGCATAAACCCCCGAAATCTATGACACAAGCGTGTAGCATATCCTCCAAAATCTGAATAGTGCGCTCAAAATATTCATCCATCTAAGGGTGAAATGATATACTCAACTCAAACTGGGTGCCCAACTCTCACTGCATGGTCTTCCAAAACTGCAATGTAAACTACGTGCCCCGATCTGAAATTTTAGACACTGCACACCATGAAGGCGAACAATCTCGCGGATGTAAATCTCAGCCAACCGCTCTGAAGAATAGGTAGTCCCGGGCGGCCACACCTCCCCAGGTTTAGGGCGTGACATCCAGCATACTCTAAACATCTGAAATCTTCCCCCGTTCCTCTAAGCTCGTGACATCCCTGTCAAAACAGAACCACAACCTTGATCCTTCAATTCCAACTCCATACCGCTCACTGCATCCATCATGATGTTACACCAGAGTACAAGAATCCCATCATAAATACTGAACCACCAATGGAACAAACACTCCATCGGCTATAGCCTTTCACTGAACTTATTTCAGAAGAAGAATCGCATCACACAGCCAACATCCCATAATTGCAAAAGACACATTCCTCAAGTCATGGCTGAGACCGTCATAACTCTTCGGGACCTATTGCAGATAACCAAAAAATCATAATTGAATCCCATCAAAACAACTAAATTATTGAAACTTCCCAAGCCCGCTAGTATAGCCACGAAACACCAGTATAGCCTTATCGCACAAAAGGAATCAATTATTTTCTTTACAATGCTGATACAAAACCACTGCTAAACTGAATCAACCCCTCAGTTTTCTCTTGACTTGGATGAGTTTGCATTGCTGGTTTTTGGTGATCTATGATGAGCTTTACGATGACATGTGTAGACTTGCGATCGCGTAGATTGTTTTGGAAGTTGGGTCAGTTGTTCTTCACAGTCACGGGATAGGGCCGCGTTCGTGTAATGTTAGGGGCTAGGAGCATCGCATTCGCGTGATGGATGCCACGTTTGCATAAATAAAAAGGCAGGCGAGAAATTGTTCTTCACATTCGCAATAACAGGAATCATGTTCACATTGATGATATTGGAGCTGGGGGTAGTGTGCTTCGCGTTCGCTGGGGTGTGTCCGCGTTTGCGTATGAGGGTGGTCCATGGGTCTTCATGTTCTTGATGGTACCTACTCATTCACAATGAATTATTTCAGGCAGTGATTCTTAGTGATTCGCGATCGGGGAGTAGTATCTCGCATTCGCGAAGGGTTGTGCTGGGCAGACCATATAAGATGTCATTTCGAGACTTTTACCCATTTTGTCATATTTGTAGCCCTAGACTTCGAGATAAGGAGATTTTGAAGAGCAATTTGACTACTACATTGGAGGTAAGGAATTTTCACTTGGATTTTTTTGTATATTAATTCCTTGTGGATTATTAACACCCAAAATATGGAATTTGAGATAAAATTTGGGAGTTTCGTCTACAACTTAAGAGGATGTATTTTGGGTATTTTGGGGTCAATTTTGACCCGGACCTAATTATATATTTAGACACGGCAGGTTATGGGTCATCAATATTCGTATTGGTTTCAAATTTCGGGCAAGCAGTTCCGCATTGACTTTCGTTGACCTTTTGGAAATTCATCAAAGATCAAAGCTTTATGGTTTGGGATCGCTTCCTATACCTTTTTTGACTTTATTGATTAATGATTGGCTTTTGAATACAACAAAAGAATCCAAATAACACTGGAACACATTGTTTATCAATTACATGAAAATTGTTAGGGCATTAGTCAAACCAAAAGACATCACCAAGAACTCATAATGCCCATAACGGGTCCTGAAAGACATCTTAGGAATGTCTGAAGTCGTGATATTTAATTGATGATACCCCTATCTTAGGTCAATCTTGGAGAACACCCAGCACCTTGAAGTTGATCAAATAAATCATCAATGCGCGGTAGTCAAGGGCGGATGTATAGCCCAAATCACATGGCACGTGAACCCATGATCTTTCCGCCAAACTAGGTATTTTATGTACGTATTTTCTAGAATTTGTCTAATATTATGTGTTGGCACCCATGCTCCAAAAAGACTGAATGGTGCACTTGGTTGAGTATTGGATTTTCACCCAAAGGAATAGGGATCGATTTCCACTTAATACTTTTTTCCCTACTTTTTTAGTGGTGCACCCATGTTCAAGAAATCCTAGATCTGCCTCTGGCGGTAGTGGATACTTGTTCTTGATGGTAACCTTGTTTAACTGCTTGTAGTCAATGCACATCCTCATGGGAGAATCTTTCTTCTTCACAAATAGCACTGGTGCACCCCAAGCTGACACACTAGGTCTGATGAAACCCTTATTCAACAGTTCTTTCAATTCCTTCAACTCCACTGGTGCCATGTGAGACAATGGAATAGAGATGGGCTGAGTTCCCGGCACCAAGTCAATACCAAAATCAATATCCCTATCGGGTGGCATGCTTGATATGTCTGCAGGAAACACATCTGGGAACACCCTCACTATTGGAACTGACTCGATAGTCGAAATATCATTACTAATATCTCTCACAAAGGAAAGATACACCAAAAAACCCTTCTCAACCATCTGATGTGCCTTCAGAAAGGAAATTACCCTACTAGGACTGTGACCAACAGAACCCTTCCATTCTAACCTCGACAACCCCGGTATTGCCAACATCACAGTTTTAGCGTGACAATTAAGAATAGCATGGTACGGAATAGTTGATCCATATCCGAAATCACCTCAAAATAAACCATATCGAGCAATAAAATATCAACCCTAGTCTCATAACCCCCAATAGCAACCACACAAGACTAATACAAATGATCTACCACAATAGAATCACAAACAGGTGTAGACACATGAATCGGAATATCAAGAGAACTACAAGGCATGTCCAAGTAATGAGCAAAGTATGATGACACATAAGATAAGTAGAACCAGGATCAAATAACACTGAAACATCCATGTGGCACACTGAAACAAAACCTGTGATCACGGCATATGAGGAAACTGCCTCTGGTCTAGCTGGAAATGCATAGCAACAGGCATGTTCTCCTCCTGATTGACCTCCCTCTCTAGGATGGCCTCGAACAGACTACGCCCCACCCCTAGATGAATGTGCAGGTGGTGTAACTTATGGCACTAGAACTATGGGTTGGGTGCCCTGACGCAGTGCGCTGCTCAGAAGTCTGGGCAATCCCTGTTGAGGTGACCCAGGTCCCCACATTCAAAGCAACCCCTTCTCTAGCAAAGTTTCTAGCTCTGTGACTACCCCTGGGACCCTGAATACCTACTCAAACAAACTTGAATGGATAAAAGCGCGATGTCAACTCTACACCGGCAATGCACTAAAAATGACTGGCCTAGTCGAGCACCATATGAATTGTGGCGGACTAAAACCCATGATAAACATGCTAAGGTAACTAAGCGGGCTTGAAAGGACAGCCTCTATTGTGATGTCCTTAGCCTCCAGATAAGGCAACACTAAAACCACCTGAACCATGGGCCTTCTTGAAGTCCCACTCCTCTATCTCCTGCCTGCGAATCTACTCTAAGCGCCTGGTAAGCTCAACAGCCTAAGTATCAGTCTCGGCCTCCCAGGTCATCCTATAACAGATACAATAGTTGAGGCCCTCAATGAACCTCCTAACCCTCTCCCTCTAAATAGGGATCAAGAATATTGCATGATGTGCCAGCTCCATGAACCACACCTTGTACTGAGTCACGGTCATACCCTACCCTCCTGGTGTATGTTCAAACTCCCTGCGTAACTCCTCACTACGAGTCTGTAGAATAAACTTCTCTAAGAAGATATTTGAGAACCGCTGTCGTGTAAGTGGTGTTGCGCCAACTAGCATGCCCGATTCATAAGTCTGCCACCACCTGAATCCGCAGACACTGATCAAGAAACCCCTTAGCAACCTCATTCGGCCCACCACTGAAATGAGGAGGATGAAGTCTCTAAAATATTTAGCCTCTTCTTCTCTTCAACAATCAAAAATGGTCTGATCTCGGGCTGAGCTGCAATGACTTATTGCACCGCAAGAACCTCCAGTGTCTGATAACCTTGAGCCAGTTGCTCTGGTGTGTGTACAAGGTGAGTCTAGGCTCCTCCCTCGGCCTATGAGGTAGCTGGTGAACCGGGTATCATGCCCACCTGAGCCAATCTCAAGTACGCACTCAAAATCTGAGTCAACGTCTCTTGAAGACTAGGCATAGCAATAGGTACCTCCAGAGCCTGAGTTGGTCCCACTGACGCAATAAACTCCGGAACCTGCTCCTCAATTGGAGCAACTAGTGGGTCTATAGTTGCTGCTATAGTTATGGAGCGTGCCCCCACCTCGGGCTCTACCTCAGCCTCGTCCCCTCACGGCCCTAAAAGGAGGCACTGGTGCTTGCTCAGCCGATCCAGCAAATCGTGTCCTCACCATCTATGAGAGAATAGAAGAACGAAGATTCATATTTCAGAATAAACACATTTGCACGATATAGAATGAAAGAATGAGAAGATTTCCTAATAGTCTGGTAGCCTCTCGAAGATAAGTATAGATATTTTCATACCAATCCGCAAGACTCTACTAAACTTGCTCATGACCTGTAGAATATATAAACCTAGGGTTATGATACCAACTTGTCACGACCAAAAACCACCATTCGATTGTTATTTCTAGGAAAGCCAAGCATAAAAATAATAAATCAATATAACGAATTACGAGATAATACAAGTCTAAAATCCAAATATCATAAATAAAGACCACTGATACAATAAATCCTCCAAAACTGGTAATACATAGTCATGAGCTCTACAATAGGAGTAGAAGTCTGATTATATAAAAGTATTGTCTGAACAACAATAAAAATAGCAAAAGTAGAAAGAGACGCCAAGATTTGCAAACGGGGTGAAGCTCTACCTCGTCTCTGGACAACTCAACAGTGGTCTAGTACAGCTTTCATCTAGGTCCCACACCTGGATCTGCACAATTAAGTGCAAAGTGTAGTATGAGTACAACCTACCCTATGTACTCCGTAAGTATCATGACTAACCTTGGAGAGGTAGTCGTAAGAATCATCAGCTAGAGTCACATGACAAAATTTTTATAATTAGTGAATATATATATATATATATATATATATATATATATATATATATATATATATATATATATATATATGAATATGCAGTAACAATAGCAGAATCTATGCATAACTTTAGGTAAAGCTCACGGTGCACATAGAGAAGATGTGCATGAACATTAAACATGACAACAGTTCAACATATATAGAAGATATACGTAAAAAGGCAAGTCAAATTACACAGAGGGGACATATAAAGAAGATATGTATCGTGTACTAATTCATTATCATAAGTGGCATATAGAGAAGATATGCATAAGAAGGCATGTATACAGGTACTGAGCCGGCATATAGAGGAGATATGCAGTAAATCATGTATACACCCAAAGAACATGCATATAGAGGAGATATACAAAGACCCAACGCTGATCAATTTTTCACAACAGCGTGTACGTTATCAAGGAAAAACATTAGAGGACGACCCTAGGGGCTGGATTTTTATCCATACGATGCACGGACAACTCACGTGACACAATCAAATTAACCTACACAGACAACTTTGTAATGTCAAACCAGTCTAGAATATCGAAAGCACATACAAGGATGCTTGTATACCGTCAATGGATAACAAATCATATAATCCTGGATTGATAATATAACATGCTAAAGTGTATGCATCTGCGAAGTGTACCATTACAGCTCATATCAAGCGGATACGCCACAAAAATAGCAACTATCATGTTTGAACAGTACATTAACCTATACATGATCTCTAACATGATTTACGAAGTCATGTAGTCGTACAAGATGTAAATCATGATAGTAAGTTATCACAAATATTGAACACAAGACACAATGTATCCTAAAAACTACCCGGAACATGACTAATACCCGGTGCATGCACATAGGCTCGGGCCTCGCATGTACGACATCCCTAGCACGTAGGCAACATCAATAACTCAAACAACTAGTGCCTCGACCAAGTTTAAGCAAAATAATTACCTCAAACAAGCCAAATCAATACCCCAAATATGCCTTCCCACCCAAATCGACCTACGAACGGCTCGAATCTTTCCAAAAACAACTCAATAACATCAAACAAAATAATAGGAAATAACCTCAAACAATAAAGTTTCGATCTTGTACAAAAGCACAAAGTCAACAAAAAATTCAACCCCGACTCACATCTCCGAACCCGATAAAAGTCACAGATCCATATTACCCATTCCAATACAAGTCCAAATATACAACTTTCACTTAAATCCGACTCAAAAGCGGGGTTCAAATCTAAATTATTCACTTTCCAAAAGTTTTGCCAAAAACCTCTAACTTTCGCCTTAAATCCAAGCTTTTAAATGTAGAAATCCATGGAAAATCATGATATAAAGTCAAACCCAAGTGTAAATTGCATACCCCTAAAGACGTAGTGAATTAGCACTTCAAAATCTCCCACTCTCAAAGTCTAGGGCTCAAAATATAAAGTGGGTAAAAGTCCCAAAATACATCTCTTAAATAGTATGCCCAAGGGTAACCTTCGCGAACGCGGCCCGTGCCTCGCGTTCGTGAAGCACAAAATTTCACTGCCCAAAATTAACCTTTCGCGCTCGCGGAAGTCCCATTGCAAATGCGATGCACAAACAGCCTTCCCCTTCGCGAACGGGACCAGGCCATTGTGAAGGCGTAGGCTAAATCCCTCCAGCTCCCAGTTGCCTTCATGAACGCGAACGCGAAAAAGGAAATTGCCTAGCTCGAGATTACACTCCGAGAACGCGATTGCCCTATCGCGAATGCAATGAAGGAACCTCCCCTACTCCAAGATACACTCTGCGATCGCGACCATGCCTCGCGATCGTGATGAAGACCAGACACTAGTAAAATTTCTTCAACATTAACATTGCTCTAGGTGGTCAAAAACTCACCCGAGTCACACGAGACCCCGTCCAGCCATACCAACAAGTTCCAATACCTTATCCAAACTTGCTCGTAAGCTCAAAACTTCCAAAATCACACTCGTAACCGGGAATCGAACACCAAAACATATAATGTATTCTTTCAAATTCCAGAACTTCAAACATTCACAACCAATCATCTGATTCAAGCCTAACCAATCCGGAATGAACCCAAACTTTGCACAGAGGTCCCAAATGACAAAACAAACCTATTCCAATTTTCGGAACAACAATCCAAATCTAATAAACTTAAAGTCAACCCTCTGTCAAACTTAGGAACTCTCCAAGCTTCCAAATTGCCAACTTTCAGCAAATAGCATCAAAATATTCTAGGAACCTCCAAATCCGAACATACGCGCAAATCCAAAATTACCATACGAACCTATTGGAACCATCTAAATATGAATCTGATGTCGTTTATACAAAATCCAAATCTTGGTCAATTCTTACAACTTAAGCTTCCAAAAATAAGACTAAGTGTCTCAATTCACTTCATAACCTTCCCGAAACCAATTCTAACCATCCCCACAAATCACCAAATATCAAATACGCATATGGGGGACATCAATTAGTGGAATAGGGATAATATACACTAAATGAACGGTTGGGTCGTTACATAGAAACACAGCAAAGCTGGTATTTAGACATATTCTTCAAACAAGAGATAGATCACAATATCAGTTATCTCAAATCCTTCATAATCATGAAATGAATCTTATATATATATATATATATATATATATATATAAAGATTCATTTCATGAGTCTAAGCTACCAGTGCATACTCAAAATCCAATATCAGTTCTCACCGCACAAATCCATATATATCTATCACCGGTCAAGTGTCCAACTAGTACCAATCTGAGTACCTACAGTCAAAGGGCCCAAAGTAACATGGGTAATCACCTGACTTTGAAGGGACACTACCTATCCTAGCATTGTTGCGGCGTACAACCCGATCCACTAATGGTAATAATACCATGATGGCGTGTAACCCGATCCACACATAATATCGTTGCAGCGTGCAACCCAATCCCAACACGATATCGTAGCAGCGTGCAACTCGATCCAATCACAACATCATCTATAATCAACATCCATTCACAATGTCTGTGGTTCCAAAATTCTTATCTTTTCACAATATTCAACTCTCCAAGTCATGAATATAGGTAGGAGGCAATATAACTAAGAGGCACCAGATCTAGGGGTGTGCATTTGAATCGGTTTATCGATAAATCGAATTGATTATTTGTTATCGGTTTATCGATATCAGTTTATCGATTTATCAATTTCGATTTCGATTTCGAAATTTTCCTTTACGAGTTATCGATTTCGATTTCGATTTTGTCCTCTTCGGTTATTGGTTTATCGATAAACTGATAAGATATACTAAAAGACAAATATACCCTTATTCTATAATACCCTTTCCTTTACCCTAAGTCGCTAACCCTATTATTTCCTTTACCCATTCTTCACTATCATTTGACCTTGACGATGTAACACTATAACTCTTTGGCAAACTCCTAGGATTTACTACAGCGTAATTATTCATGCTTCCCACGTAACAATCTCTTGCTTTTATTAATGATTTCCATGGTAATGCAATAATTTGCATGATTCTGTTCTGGCCGTGACTCCCTTTGCTCTTCATATTTGACTCTTTTTTTTCCTTCTTGTTTTTTGTTTTTGTGTGTTATGAGAATTAAGATGGAGCTAGCTGTCTAGCTAGAATTGTATAAATATATGAGAGAAATGTTGAAGATTTTTCGAGATGATTGGTTGTGAAGAGAAATTCTAGAAACCCAATTTGAAAAAGTAGGAGAATGAATGTTGAATGATCTTCTTTCTGTTGCTTAGATTTGAGGGTTTTTGTAGGAAAAGTATGAAATTGACAAGGCGAGTGTGGACTTTTTCTCTAGCCCATATTAGTTAGGCGTGTTTATAGCGATATACTTTTCGTGGAATCCCGTAAATTTTTTTATTGGTGTAATCGATAACCGAATCGATAAGCCCCAAAAATCAATAAATCGAAATCGGAAAAATCGAAACCTTATTGAAACGATAACGATAAGCATATGTACAAATCGATAATCGATAAGTAATTATCGATAAGGGTCAAAATTGAATCAATAAATCGAATGCACACCCCTAACCAGATCATAACAATAGGACCACGGATAAAATCCCATATGGCTAAAGATGGCAATGGCTAATCATGTAATTCATTCATCTCAATAATTCAACAAAAAAAATTCATATTCAAAGTCTTTTCATAACAATTAACATGAATAGATTAAATCATGTAACCACCAAATCATGATTCAATAAGACAAGTATATGACTACGGCTTAACAAAGAAGCTCAATATGGTAAAATAATCATTTATGCCCAGTTCAATGAGTCATAACCTTAAGAATGCTTCTAAGTCACAGTTACAAGTCATCACTTAGTCATAGAATCAATGAAACATGAATAATAAGTTCATATAGTCCAAACAAGGCATAATCATAAGCCAAACTTTACCTGACATGGTCATAACCTAGCTACGCATATATGTAGCTCTCAAATCGAGCAACAAGTAGAAAATAGATCATCTGTCGAGAGAATTCTCTCTTACAAGGATAGACAAGAGCCTTACCTCCACCCGGTAAGCTTCAACCTTCCAAAATAGCTTTTCCTCTCAAATCAACCTCCAAACGACTCGAATCTAGTCAAATACAACCCAATAACGCCAAACAAAGACATAGGAATCAATTCCAAACAATAAACTTCAATTTTTAACCAAACCCCCAAAAATCAACAAAAGAGAACTCGGGCCCAGTCAAAACCCGAGTCAAGGGGTGGATCCCAACTACCCAAAACCTAATGAGTCTAATGTGATTAGATTTTAAAACCTAGTCCAAATCAACTCTCAAATCCCCAAATTAAACTATCTTAAATTGGAAACAAAAAATCCCAACTTATCTTTCAAATTTCATAATCTAAGTGTATAAATCGATGGGGAAACAAGATATATAATAAAAATCGAGTAGATATCACTTAGCCTAAAAGTAGTAGTGAAAATCACTTCCAAAATTGCCTCCCTCCGAGCTCCAAAATTAAAAATAGTGAAAAATGAGCACAACCCTCGAAAATATAACACTGCCAAAGATTTCTCTTCTGCGACAAGGAAGCTAGCATTGGCGAACAAAAGCTCGCATCTCTGTGACTCTGAACATCAGGCTCCTTCACTTCTATGACCATAACAACGCATCTGCGACATTGTAGGTGCGACAAAAATTCGCGGGTGCAGTCCTCGCAGGCACGACTAGTATTGCGTTTCTACGTGCTTCCAGCTCAAGGCATGCCTTCACAGGTGTAGTCCAGCCCATCGCAGGTGTGACTTTGCACTTGTGCACCACACTTCCGCAGGTGCAATGCACAGCACCAACAATGTTCAACAATTTCTAAATGGTCCGGAATTATTCTAAATCACATCCAAGCCCCCCGGCCCCTATCCAACCACACAAACAAGTCCTAATACCTCATCCAAACTTATCCAAATGCTCTAAACACCACAACTAACATCAAAACCAAGAATCAAAGATCAAAAAAATTCTCTTAACTTCTAAACTCTCCAACTTTTCCAACACGTCCGAATTATACTTAGACATTCCGAATTTCAACCAGCCTTTGTACACAAGTTCCAATCAACTAAATGAAACTATTCGAGGTCCCCCAAAAAATCCATCGTAGTCCGATAACATGTCAACTATCGGTTAAACCTACCAACTCTCTAATTTTTCAAATTATCAACTTTCGACAAATAGAGCCAAAACCTTCTAGGAACCTCCGAATCCAAACATAAGCCAAAGTCCAAAATCATCATACGATCATATTAGAACCATCAAATTACCAATCCGAGGTCGTCTAATCAAAAGTCAAATCTTGGTGAACTCATACAACTTAAGCTATCCAAAATGGAACTAAGTACTCCAGTTCACTCTCAAACCTTCAAAAAACCAAACACCATCCTCGCAAGTCACAAAAAAACATACAAGCATACACCAAGCATTAAATAGGATAACGAGGCTCAAATACACAAGACGTCTAACCGGATCGTCACATTCTCCCCCTCTTAAACAAAAGTTCATCCTCGAATGGGTTTAGATTCATACCTGGAATGCCAATAAGATGAGGATTTGCTCTGCATATCATGCTCGATATCCCAAGCCGCTTCCTTGACCGGTTGACCTCTCCACTGAACCTTCACTGATGTCACCTCTTTAGATCTCAACTTCTGAACCTGCCTATGCAAAATGGCCACCGGCTCTTCTTCATAAGTCAAATTCCCCTCCAACTGCACTGAACCGAAATCCAACATATGTGGCTGATCTTCATGATACTTCCAAAGCATAGGAACACGAAATACCGGATGAACCCCCGACGAGCTGGATGTCAAAGCAAGCATGTAAGACACCTTACCAACTCTCTCTAAAACCTCAAATGGACCAATATACCGAGGGCTCAACTTTTCCTTCTTTCCAAACCTCATCACGCCCTTCATACGCGAAACTCTAAGAACAATTTTCTCAGTCTCCATGAAAACCACATCACGAACCTTCCTATCAGCATAACTCTTCTGCCTGGACTACGTTGTTCGAAGCCGCTCCTGATCAACTTCACTTCTCCAAAGCATCGCGAACAAAATCCGTGCCCAACAACCTAGTCTCACCAAGCTCAAACCAACCAACTAGAGAGCGATATCGCCTCTCGTATAAGGCCTCATACAGAGCCATCTGGATACTAGACTGAGAGTTGTTGTTACATGTAAACTCTGCTAATTTTAGAAATTGATCCCACTAGCTCTCTCAGCATATCCTCAAGTATTTGAATGGTCCGTTCAGACTGCCCATCCGTTTGGGGATGAAATGCAGTGCGCAACTCAACCTGCATCCCCAATTCACGTTGAACAGCTCTCCAAAAGTGCGATGTAAATTGAGTGCCCCGATTCGAGATGATGGAAATAGGCACAACATGTAAGCGGACAGTATATCTAATGTATATCTAAGCCAGCTTCTCTAAAGTTTAAGAAGTTGTGTCTGAAATGAAATGCACAAACTTGGTCAGTCCATCCACAATGATCCAAACAACGTCTACCTCCTCAAGGTCTGTGGCAATCCTTCCACGAAGTTCACAGTAATGCGCTCCCACTTCCACTCTGGTATATCTAACCTCTAAATTAACTCACACGATTTCTGATGCTTATACTTGACATGCTGACAATTCAAACACTGTGAAACATGTCCAACAATATCCTTCTTCATCCTTCACCACCAATAAATTTGTTTCAGATCATAATACATCTTTGTAGCACCTGGATGATTAGAATACCATGAACTATGAGCCTCTTGAAAAATCAACTCCCTCAAACCATACACATTAGGAACACAAATCCGACCATGACATCACAATACACCATCATCACCAATAACCACCTCCATAGCATCACCTCACAACACCTTGTCCTCAAGGACAAGCAAATAGGGATCATCATACTGGCGATCCTTAATGCATTCAAACAAGGACGGCTGCACAACAGCACAAGCAAGACTTCTACTAGGATCAAAAATATCCAATCTCACAAATTTGTTAGCCAAAGGCCTCTCCATAGCTGGAATAAATGCCCAACTCCCTATATTCTCTGCCTTCCAACTCAAAGCATCTTCTACCACATTTGACTTTCCTAGATGATACAAGATAGTGATATCATAATCCTTCAACAACTCCATCCACCTCCACATCCTCAAACTTAAATCCTTTTGCTTGAATAAATATTGAAGACTTCAGTGATCAGTGTAAACATCACAAGACACATTGTAACAAGTAGTGCCTCCAAATCTTGAGCGCGTGAACAATAGCCACCAACTCCATATCTTGTACCGGATAATTCCTCTCATGGAGCTTTAATTGGTGCGATGCATAGGCAATCACCCTATCGTCCTATATCAACACACGCCGAAGTCCAACGTGCAAAGCATTATAATAGACAGTATGCATCCCCGACCCTGAGGGCAATACAAAACTAGAGCTTTAGTCAAAGTAGTCTTGAGCTTCTGAAAGCTCTCCTCACACTCGTTGGACTATCTGAACGAAACACCCTTCTGAGTCAGCTTGCTTAATAGAGCTGTACTATATGAGAACTCATCAGCAAAGCGACAATAATAGCTAGCCAAACCTAATAAACTCCCGATTTCAGTAGTGGTAGAAAGTCTAGGACAACCCTGAACTGTCTCAATCTTCTTCGGGTCCACCTTAATCCCATCACTTGACACCGCGTGGCCTAAGAATGCCACAGAATCCAACCAAAACTCGTACTTGGAGAACTTAGCATAAAACTTATTCTCCCTCAAAATTTGAAGAACGATCCTCAAATGCTACTCGTGCTCCTAAGCAAGGATCCAAGATATCATCAATGATTACAATGATAAAAGAATCTAAATATAGCTGGAACTCATTTTTCATCAAATGCATGAAAGTTGATGGGGAATTAGTCAAACCAAAAGGCATCACCAAGAACTCTTAATGCCCATAACGAGCCCTAAAAGCCGTCTTAGGGATGTCCTAGGCCTTAATCTTCAACTGGTGATAACCCGATCTCAAATCAATCTTCGAAAAACACTTACACCCTGAAGTTGATAAACCAAATCGTCAATACGAGGCAGTGGATACTTGTTATCGATAGTGACCTTGTTCAGATGCCTATAATCAATACATATCCTTATGGAATCATCCTTCTTATTTACAAACAACATTGGCGCACCACAAGGTGAAATACTCAGCTTAATGACCCCTTATCCAATAACTCGTGCAACTACTCTTTCAATTCCTTCAACTCATCTGGATCCATGTAGATATGGGCTGAGTGCCCAGCACCAAATCTTTACCAAAATCGATATCCCTATTGGGTGGCACGCCCAGTAGATCTGCAGGAAATAGGGCTGGGCATTTATCGGGTAAAACCGATAGCCCAAACTAAAAAAAGCTTATTGGGTTATCGGTATCGGGTTATTGGGTTAACGGTTCGATAACGATTTACTGTTATTTTACTATTGGCTTATCAGTTCGGGTCTCGATTTGCCCATTTTTATTAACGGTTTAACCGATAACCCCTATAAAACTATGATTTTACCCTTAGGTATATAAGTTTTCCAATTCTCCCAATTCTCTATCTATTGTTGTAACCCTCCCAAATTTTTCATTGAACACATAGAGAAACAATGTTGTAAGGTTCATCATATTCTTTGAAAGGGTTACAACGGTCGAGAAAGTTTATCATATTCTTTATACGGTATACATTATCATTCATTACTTCTTCCCTCTAGAATTTAGATTGAGTTATCTTATCGGGTAAACGGACAACCGAACCGATAATCGATAACCGATATCTTGTTGGTTTGATTATCGGGTTAGCATATGTATAAATCGATAAATGATATGCCAAACTAATAACATTCACAACCTAACTGAATCAACCGATGCCTACCGAAAACACATTTAGAAATTCCTTCACTACTGGCACTAAATCAACAGTAGAAGTATGAGCACCAACATTTCCCACAAAGGCTAGATATGCCAAACACACCTTC
Source organism: Nicotiana attenuata (assembly GCF_001879085.1). NCBI lineage: Eukaryota > Viridiplantae > Streptophyta > Magnoliopsida > Solanales > Solanaceae > Nicotiana > Nicotiana attenuata. The sequence goes on along the minus strand of NW_017670512.1, from coordinate 80,563 downwards.
TCAACCATTCGTTGAGCATTCAAAAATGAAATCACCCTACTAAGAGTGTGTCCAAGAGAACCCCTCCATTCCAACCTTGCAACCCTGGCATAGCCAATGTCACGGTCGTAGCGTGACAATAATAAATATTATGGTATGTAGATACCAATCTAAAAAAAAATCACCTTAAAGTCGACCATGTTAAGCAACAGAAGATCAACCCAACTCTCATAACCACAATAGCAACCAAACAAGATTGGTATACACGATACACTATAATAGAATCACCAACATGTGTAGATACATGAACATGAATATCATGGGAACCTTGAGGCATATCCAAATAAGGAGCAAAATAAGATGGCACATAAGAATAAGTAGACCCCGGATCAAATAACATATAAGCATATCTATGACAGACTGAAACCATAACTGTGATCACTACATCTAAGGCCACCACCTTGAGTCTACCCGGAAAAGCATAGCAACGAACCTGACAACCACTGGTCTGACCACCACCAACTTGGCCTCCTCCTCTAGTTTTATGTCCTCCCCCTCTAGCCGTTTAGGCAGGGGCTGGAGCAACAAGTGCAGAAACCACTAGCCGGTAAAACTATGGAGTTGCACCCCTAATAGGACTGGGATAATGCCTCCTTATGTGGCCAACCCCTCCACACTCATAATAACCTCTAGCTGATTGAGGCTGCTGAACCTAAACCTGCCCCTGATGGCCTGAATACCAATTGGAAGAACCCTGAAGAGGTGGAGCGTGATATGAACTCGCTAGGAGAGCACTTAAGATGATGGAACTGGAGTGCTAAAAGATGACTGAGCCACTACTCTACGGGCTACTTGCTATGTCGAATGAGCTGGCCTACCATGATGGCATCTACTAAACTAACCCCTACCTCCGGATAAGGTACCACTGAAGCTACCGGGACGACGGGATCTTTTATGTCTCACCATGGCCTCTCGTCCTAGATATGAATACGCTCGATCCTCCAAGCTATCTCCACAGCTTGGTGAAATGTAGCCCATATCTCGGACTCTTGGGCCACAAAATTCCTAATACCATAATTCAAACCCTCAATAAATTACCTTACTCTCTCAACCTCGGTGGGGATCAAAATAGCAGCATGATGAGACAACTTTGTGGATCTCGCCTCATACTCAATCAAAATCATGCGACCCTGGTGAAGATGCTTAAACTAGCCTCTCGACTCATTACTCATGGTGTGTGGGATGTACCTCTCAAGGAGCAACTGTGAGAAGTGAGCCCAAGTAAGAGGATTCATGTTGGTCTGCCTAGCTCATAAGTCCATCACCATCTCCTAGTAGCTCCTCTAAAATGAATGTAGTGAAGTCCACTCCATTCGACTCTACCAAACCCAAGTTGCGAAGCATCTGGTCGCATCTGTCTAGAAAGTCCCGGGCGTCCTATGAAGCACAAGCCTCAAAGTGTGGAGGAAATAACATCTGAAACCTCTCTATCCTCTTCTGCTCATCAGAAGATATAGCAGGCATAACCACGAGTCTAGATGCTCCAATAGCCTTCTACAGAGCACGAGTAGATGTGGTCTGAACTCCACCTCCAGTCTGAGATGTGGCTGGGGCCATTGGAACCACTCCAGCCTGGGTCAAAGCATCGATAAACTGACCATCTTGGCAATAACTTCCTGGAATACGGTGCAGCAACAAAACCCTCTGGGTGATGAGTGGGACTGGGGCCTCAACATGATCATCAACAAATTGATCCTCTGCATGATCCGTAGGTGGGTCCACTGATACAACCTAATATGCTCTTGCGACAACTAAGCTCGTATTTGCAAGCTCGCATCTACGAGACTCTGAGCCTCAGACTCCCTCCGATTCTGCAACCACAACAACATATTTGCGACATCGCATGTGCGACAAAAAATCTACAGGTGTGGTCCTCGCATGCGCGGCCAATGTTGTGCCTCTGCGTTCTTCCAGCTCAAGGCCTACTTTCGTAGGTGCGGTCCAGCCCATCATAGGTGTGACTTCGCACCTACGCACCACACTTCCGCAGGTGCGATGCGCCAGTACAGAGTGCTCAACAATATCTAAATGGTCCAAAATTATTTCGAAACACACCCAAGCACCCCGGGCCCGCAACCGTACCAACAAATCCTAATACTTTATCCAAACTTACAAATGCTCAAAATACCACAACTAACATCAAAATCAAGAATCAAAAATCAAAAATCCTTCTCTTAACTTCTAAACTTTCCAATCTCACCAATAGGTCTGAATTACACTTAGACATTTCGGATTTCAACCAAACTTTGCACACAAGTCTCAATCATCTAAGTGAACTTACCCGAGGTCTCGGAACATTAATTGTATTCTGATAACATCAAGTCAACTATCAAAACTTACTGACTCTCATATTCTTCAAGTTGTCAACTTTCGGAAAATAAAGCTAAAACCTTCTAGGAACCTCCAAATCCAAATTAGAACATGCGCCTAAGTCCAAAATTATTATAGAAACCTATTGGAGTCATCAAATCACCAATCTGAGGTCGTCTATTTCAAAGTCAAACTTTGATCAACTTTTATAACTAAGTGTTCCAATTCACTCCCAAACCTTTCTGAAATCAAACCAACCATCCCCGAAAGTCAAAAATAACAAACAAGCATATGAGAAGTGTAAAATAGGGTAAAGGGGCTCAAATATACTAGACTACCGTCCGGGTCGTCACATTCTCTCTCGTTTCTCCTTAAACCCTAATCTATTTTCTTTGCAATTTTACATTTTTGCCAGTTATCATTGTTTAAGGTTAACGAATTAGTCTATAACCATAATTAGTGTGAGCATAATTAAAGACATAAGCCATGGATTTGAATTTAGATTTGCCTCTACCACAACATGCACCTTTATCACGCCCAACTATAGTCCTAAAAAGGATAAGCGGTCGCTGCAAATATAATCCGGTCTAAAAGTCCGGAGTCGAATCCCACAGAGAACTAAGGTTTCGCTGTAATTGTTCAATATCACAAAGAAGACAAGTTTGAACAATTTCTAAATTATAATATTAAGATTTTTATATCTAACTAATTAATCAACAAATACTATAAAACGGTAAAATTATCAACTAACGAGACAAAGGTTTGGAGACTAAATTAAGGAGGTCTAGAGTTATGATTTCCCCAATTGTTGATTTCATTAATTGTATGTTTCTTATAGCTTTGACTTAGTTGCCTTTATCAATCATGAACTCTCCAGCTATCATAAATCTCTCTCAAGCAATTATGATAATTTACTAGACGCACTCTCTCAAGCTACACTAGCTAGATTCACATTACAGTTCACTTAGATCGTACCCGAGGTATCATTATCTCTAATCCAACCTCTAAACCCTCGGTTATGACTCTCGCCTATACTCCGGGAGTGATGTTGTTCAAACAACTACCTAAATATGCACTCTCTCTCAAGCAGATACATAATAAATAGGAACGGCTAATTGAGGATCCTTTCAATTAACCAAAATCAAAACGTAGTTGAACAAATAGAGATTAACAACTAACTCAAAACTATATTAATATAACAACCAATTCATCCCCAAAAGGTTCCATCAAAACTCTAGATAATAAATTAGCTATTCATAAAAGTATGTGAAAACACAATACTCCAATTCATAACCAACAATAAAATAGGAGGAAGAAGGGGAAAAACTCGTAGTTAAATCTTCCTCCTTGCTCCTAGCGTGTTCTTGCCTCCAAGGGTGTTGTCTAACCCTAAAGTAGTGTCTCCTGCTTCAAAGTGGTGTTTTAGGATGTATTTATATGACCTAGGGTTGATGAGGGGCGGAATTCTTCAATCCAACTTCGGATGGGAGAGCTGGAATCCGCGTCTAGACGCGGATCCAGCTTTTGAAATTCTTCCATTTCGCGAAGCGCTCCGTGCCTTTGCTTCGCTTCGTTGTTTTGTGCCTTAACTTTTCTCCTTTTTCGCGTCCGACTTCGTGCCACGCACGAGAATAGACGAACTCCCACTCCTTTAATTTCTTCTTTTTGTGTCGAATTGTCATCTTTTGATCATTTATCATCCAAACTCGTTCCTACACATATGAAACACATAATGAGTATATGTCACTTTAAAAATCATGTAATCTCCCGCGACACACACAAGAATTAATATGCAAATATACTCAAAAATATGCACTTTTCATCATTTATTAACACCCCACACTTAAACTCTTGCTCGTCCTCGAGCAATCAAACTACACTTTTTTTATAGACACGACCTTTTTAAACAATTCTCCTAACTCATCACACCAAGAGTATTTAAAATAGACTAACACAAAAGCATAACATCTTCACCTCAAGATTTGACTCATAAGTACCACGCATTATTCACAACTCACCCACTTACTCTAACATAGAGGTCACTGACATTACCTTTCCTTCATGAATCAAGTGCCCTCACACAACAAAAGAGAGTAGTTCCACACAATAAAATTTAAGAACATTTAGGAATTCAAGATAGAAAGAATTCACTCACTCTCAGAAATAACATTCATATGCCACAAAAGATGCACCATAAGCTTTCCCATAGTGTACTACTCCACTAATCGAGCTCATTCATCTAGGATCAATTAGGACTTATTTGGTTGTAATGTAGGCTACGGGACGGGTAGGATATATTTAGATATAAGAGTGACTACACCTCCCTAAGCACTTTAATACATATACTTTAACATTCAAACCCCATACTTATGTCAAACCAAACTCCACCTTCACATCAATGTATATTACCCCATACTTCTTTAATCACAACTACAGCAAGAGTCACCACTTATTAAAGAAATACTTCTTTTTTTTCACAGCAATACAACTATATTTTTTTTTTCAATTCAAGTGGCTCTTACTTGTTCAAAACAGTGCACCTTTCTCCTGATTTCATTAGTTCCACTCAAAATCCAAACCAACCACCCCACACTTTAACTTTTACATAAATCATCACAATTCAAGTGCTTATGAGAGGTTAAAAGGTTCAACTAGATAGTCCATTCAAACAAATGGGTAAGGCTTGTAATGTGGTTGCTAAAAAAATAGGATTACAGGCTCAAAGGGGTTAACTACGATACATAACAATTAGGCGGGTAAAATATACATATCTGGCTCAACAAAGAAATGCCTATATCACTTCCTAGACTGAACAAAACTACTATTTCGCTTTGCAAACACACGGGGCAAGTTCTAGGCATCAAATGCAATGCACAGAATATAACAAATCCTTACGCACACATGGCACATAACTCACTCAGGATTGGTTTCATCAAGACACTCTAGTTAAAGCAGTTAAGCAAAGTTAAGATCATACAATTTAAGGTACTTATACAAGAGTCAAAAACTGAGCCTAAGCGTCACAGCCAAAGTACTCACTATTCTCAAGGCATAACCAAGTCAAGAGATATTGCTTCAATTCAAAACACAACACAATGGCTCCTACTCCCAAAAAAAACTAACTACACCCGGTTCAAATAAAACCCTCGAAAAAGAATCGCGGCACAAAGAAAAACCAAGGGGGAATTATTACACTACCTACAAAGAAAATATTTTTGTTTTTTTTTTCTTTAGACTTAAATCCCTCAAGAAAATTGTCTAATAGATCCATCTTCGGGAAAAGTTCAATCTTTTAAAAAAAATACTATTTAATTAAACTAATACAGCTAAAGTAGCATGAAAAGTCACCTAGACAATCTCATCACCCCACACTTAAAATTGTGCATTGTCCCCGATGCACAGCATAACCATAAGAGGGTAAGAGAAACTCCCTGGTAGGCTAAAGGCCGAAGCACTAGCAGTTCATGGGGTACTCAGACTTCTCCCAGGCTTGGTCCTTCGTGCGGGTACCTCACACTTAGTTTCAACCATTTGATTTGTTGTTGCATCCTTCCAATAGCTTTGCTTTCCACGCTCCTAGAAAATAAAAAATCGACACTACAAGAATAATACAATTAAAAAAAAAAATAAATAAATAAAAGAAAGCAATAAAGCTGGGTTGCCTCCCAACAAGCGCTTGATTTAACGTCGCGGCACGACGCGAATCACTTTTTTGCCTCCACCTCGAGCTTATGAATTGAACCCCAAGTTTTGATTCAAGCTTATGATTATGGTCATGGGGCGGTGGAATGAATCTAACTGGCCCAAGGAAATAATGTAGTATTCTGCACTCCTTGGCCTTTGTATGAGGTATGTAATCCTGACTTTCTGGCAAGAAGAATTCCAGAATATATGCACCTTGTTCCTCATTCCTTGACTCTTCGATTGGTTTAGATGACTCTATATCCATATCATCATCCAAACATAATGTGAAAAAATTCTTGGAGTGTGGACCAATGCGCTCAAACACATGAACTTCAGGACTTTCAACATCCTCAACATCAATGATACTAGAGTCAATAAAATTTATATCCTCAAAGTCCTTGGTTGGCTCTAGTCTTACTTCTTCAACATTGACTTCCTCAAATTGTAGTTGGCTAGGTTGTTGATGTTCTACTCTGACCTCCCCAATTAACACCTCAAATTTATGCTCTTCTTAGCTGATATCCTCAATATTGGCTTGTTGAGCATTAAAAGCTCCAACCACTTGGCTCAATTGAGCCTCCAACTTGCGAATAGTTGCCTCTTGCCTTTCTATGTGCAATTGTTTCTCATTGTTTTGTTCTAGAAGACACTTTAGCATATCCTTGATCTCATTCAGGTCCGCATTTCCAGGTTCTTTGTTCCTATTAACTTCACAAGAAAAGGTAGAACCATCATATTAAGGGGTTGGGGGAAAATAAGAAATATAAGCACAACCATGAAGGTGACCATTTTTTCCACCACACACACCACACACATTCCACAAATAAGATTGAGTTGGTGCACATAACTCGCTCTCAGGAACGTTTTGAAAATTTTGCCACGGGTGATTTCCTTTACAATATGTATGGAGATCAATAGTAGAATTATCTATACCTAAATTCCCATAATTCCAAGATGTCATGTTTCTCAAATCAACAGTTATAAAAAAAAATACCAAGAAAAAATAAAATAAAATAAAAGTTCAAACTTGAACCCTAGTAATATATACAGCTACAACTACACCGTTAGTTCCCCGGCAACGGCGCCAAAATTTGATCACGCCCAACTCTAGTCCTAAAAAAGATAAGCGGTCGCTGCAAATACAATCCGGTCTAAAAGTCCGGAGTCGAATCCACAGAGAACTAAGGTTTCGCTGTAATTGTTCAATATCGCAAAGAAGACAAGTTTGAACAATTTCTAAATTATAATATTAAAATTTTTATATCTAACTAATTAACCAACAAATACTATAAAACGGTAAAATTATCAACTAACGAGACAAAGGTTTGGAGACTAAATTAAGGAGGTCTAGAGTTATGATTTCCCCAATTGTTGATTTCATTAGTTGTATGTTTCTTATAACTTTGACTTAGTTGCCTCTATCAATTATGAACTCTCCAGGTATCATAAATCTCTCTCAAGCAATTATGATAATTTACTAGACGCACTCTCTCAAGCTACGCTAGCTAGATTCACATTACAGTTCACTTAGATCGCACCCGAGGTATCGTTATCTCTAATCCAACCTCTAAACCCTCGGTTATGACTCTCGCCTATACTCCGGGAGTGATGTTGTTCAAACAACTACCTAAATATGCACTCTCTCTCAAGCAGATACATAATAAATAGGAACGGCTAATTGAGGATCCTTTCAATTAACCAAAATCAAAACGTAGTTGAACAAATAGAGATTAACAACTAACTCAAAACTATATTAATATAACAACCAATTCATCCCCAAAAGGTTCCACCAAAACCCTAGAAAACGAATTAGCTATTCATAATAGTATGTAAAACACAATACTAAAAATCATAACCAACAATAAAATAGGAAGAAGAAGGGGAAAAACTCGTAGTTGAATCTTCCTCCTTGCTCCTAGCATGTTCTTGCCTCCAAGGGTGTTGTCTAACCCTAAAGTAGTTTCTCTCACTTCAAAGTGGTGTTTTAGGATGTATCTATATGACCTAGGGTTGATGAGGGGCGGAATTCTTCAATCCAACTTCGGATGGGAGAGCTGGAATCCGCGTCTGCCTTC
>NW_017670512.1:32441-71599 GCF_001879085.1 Nicotiana attenuata | reverse complement strand
AGGTATCGTTATCTCTAATCCAACCTCTAAACCCTCGGTTATGACTCTCGCCTATACTCCGGGAGTGATGTTGTTCAAACAACTACCTAAATATGCACTCTCTCTCAAGCAGATACATAATAAATAGGAACGGCTAATTGAGGATCCTTTCAANCATCAAGACACTCTAGTTAAAGCAGTTAAGCAAAGTTAAGATCATACAATTTAAGGTACTTATACAAGAGTCAAAAACTGAGCCTAAGCGTCACAGCCAAAGTACTCACTATTCTCAAGGCATAACCAAGTCAAGAGATATTGCTTCAATTCAAAACACAACACAATGGCTCCTACTCCCAAAAAAAACTAACTACACCCGGTTCAAATAAAACCCTCGAAAAAGAATCGCGGCACAAAGAAAAACCAAGGGGGAATTATTACACTACCTACAAAGAAAATATTTTTGTTTTTTTTTTCTTTAGACTTAAATCCCTCAAGAAAATTGTCTAATAGATCCATCTTCGGGAAAAGTTCAATCTTTTAAAAAAAATACTATTTAATTAAACTAATACAGCTAAAGTAGCATGAAAAGTCATCCAGACAATCTCATCACCCCACACTTAAAATTGTGCATTGTCCCCAATGCACAACATAACCATAAGAGGGTAAGAGAAACTCCCTGGTAGGCTAAAGGCCGAAGCACTAGCAGTTCATGGGGTACTCAGACTTCTCCCAGGCTTGGTCCTTCGTGCGGGTACCTCACACTTAGTTCCAACCATTTGATTTGTTGTTGCATCCTTCCAATACCTTTGCTTTCCATGCTCCTAAAAAAAATTGACACTACAAAAATAATACAATTAAAAAAATAAAAATAAATAAAAGAAAGCAATAAAGCTGGGTTGCCTCCCAACAAGCGCTTGATTTAACGTCGCGGCACGACGCGAATCACTTTTTACCTCCACCTCGAGCTTATGAATTGTGATTCAAGCTTATGATTATGGTCATGGAGCGGTGGAACGAATCTAATTGGCCCAAGGAAATAATGTAGTATTCTGCATTCCTTGGCCTTTGTATGAGGTATGTAATCCTGACTTTCTGGCAAGAAGAATTCCAGAATATATGCACCTTGTTCCTCATTCCTTGACTCTTCGATTGGTTCAGATGACTCTATTTCCATATCATCATCCAAACATAATGTAGAAAAATGCTTGGAGTGTGGACCAATGCGCTCAAACACATGAACTTCAGGACTCTCAACATCCTCAACATCAGTGATACTAGAGTCAACAAAATTTATATCCTCAAAGTCCTTGGCTGGCTCTAGTCTCACTTCTTCAACATTGACATCCTCAAATTGTGGTTGGCTAGGTTGTTGATGTTCTACTCTGACCTCCCCAATTAAGACCTCAAATTCATGCTCTTCTTGGCTACTATCCTCAATATTGGCTTGTTGAGCATTAAAAGCTCCAACCACTTGACTCAATTGAGCCTCCAACTTGCGAATAGTTGCCGCTTGCCTTTCTATGTGCAATTGTTTCTCATTGTTTTGTTCCAGAAGGCACTTTAGCATATCCTTGATCTCCTTCAAGTCCGCATTCCTAAGTTCTTTGTTCCTATTAACTTCACAAGAAAAGGTAGAACCATCATAGTAAGGGGTTGGAGGAAAATAAGAAATATAAGCACAACCATGAAGGTGACCATTTTTACCACCACACACATCACACACATTCCACAAATAAGATTGAGTTGGTGCACATAACTCGCTCTTAGGAACGTTTTGAAAATTTTGCCACGGGTGGTTTCCTTCATATTATGTATGGAGATCAATAGTAGAATTATCTACACCTAAATTCTCATAATTCCAAGATGCCACGTTTCTCAAATCGATAGTTATAAAAAAATACAAAAAAAAACAAAACAAAAGAAAACAAAATAAAAGTTCAAACTCGTAACCTAACAATATATACAGATACAACTACACCGTTAGTTCCCCGGCAACGGCACCAAAATTTGATCACGCCCAACTCTAGTCCTAAAAAGGATAAGCGGTCGCTGCAAATATAATCCAGTCTAAAAGTCCGAAATCAATCCCACAGAGAACTAAGGTTTCGCTGTAATTGTTCAATATCGCAAAGAAGACAAGTTTGAACAATTTCTAAATTATAATATTAAGATTTTTATATCTAACTAATTAACCAACAAATACTATAAAACGGTAAAATTATCAACTAACGAGACAAAGGTTTAGAGACTAAATTAAGGAGGTCTAGAGTTATGATTTCCCCAATTGTTGATTTCATTAATTGTATGTTTCTTATAGCTTTGATTTAGTTGCCTCTATCAATCATGAACTCTCCAGCTATCATAAATCTCTCTCAAGCAATTATGATAATTTACTAGACGCACTCTCTCAAGCTACGCTAGCTAGATTCACATTACAGTTCACTTAGATCGCACCCGAGGTATCGTTATCTCTAATCCAACCTCTAAACCCTCGGTTATGACTCTCGCCTATACTCCGGGAGTGATGTTATTCAAACAACTACCTAAATATGCACTCTCTCTCAAGCAGATACATAATAAATAGGAACGGCTAATTGAGGATCCTTTCAATTAAACAAAATCAAAACGTAGTTGAACAAATAGAGATTAACAACTAACTCAAAACTATATTAATATAACAACCAATTCATCCCCAAAAGGTTCCATCAAAACTCTAGATAATAAATTAGCTATTCATAAAAGTATGTGAAAACACAATACTCCAATTCATAACCAACAATAAAATAGGAAGAAGAAGGGGAAAAACTCGTAGTTAAATCTTCCTTCTTGCTCCTAGCGTGTTCTTGCCTCCAAGGGTGTTGTCTAACCCTAAAGTAGTGTCTCCTGCTTCAAAGTGGTGTTTTAGGATGTATTTATATGACCTAGGGTTGATGAGGGGCGGAATTCTTCAATCCAACTTCGGATGGGAGAGCTGGAATCCGCGTCTGCCTTCGCGCCTAGACGCGGATCCGTGTTTTCGCGTCTAGACGCGGACTTTGACGCGGATCCAGCTTTTGAAATTCTTCCATTTCGCGAAGCGCTCCGTGCATTCGCTTCGCTTCGCTGTTTTGTGCCTTAACTTTTCTCCTTTTTCGCGTCTGAATTCGTGCCACGCACGAGAATAGACGAGCTCTCACTCCTTTAATTTCTTCTTTTTGTGTCGAATTGTAATCTTTTGATCATTTATCATCCAAACTCGTTCCTACACATAAGGAACACATAATGAGTATATTTCACTTTGAACATCATGTAATCTCTCGCGACACACACAAGAATTAATATGCAAATATACTCAAAAATATGCACTTTTCATCATTTATCACACCTCTTGTCCGGTGGTTCCAATTTCATCTTGTATATCAGCATTTCTCAACGCTGCAATGCGGTCCTAATAATCCTACTACTCTTATTTGGATCATGTTAGTGAAGTTGAAATCATTCATTAGTGAGCTATGATCTTGGAGCATTGTCTCAAGCAAAGCTACAAGGACAAGTTTATTTTAATTCAACATTGATCTGAAGTTCCTTTTGAAGTCACGCTTAGCAGCACCCCTATAATTCCAGATTATGAAATTCATCATCTTGTTGTTGTTGTTAGAACTCTCTGCCAAGCTAAGGGAGGAGTTCATTTTGGGTTGAACTCCTAGCAGAATCATAACCTTCTGATTGAGATGACTCTACCTGGCCAGAGTGGGGATCATCACCGCACCATATTGGTAAAGAGTTGAATTGGATAGCGTTTCAATATTTAGAGAGCATTTCAAGAGTGACCAGGGGGTGGGGGTGGGGGTGCAGGTTAACATGAATTTTTGTTCTCAGTTTCGTTTGAAGCATTATTCTGAGGATTCTTAGGTTGTAACACTAATTTTCTTTCTATCAAGTATTCTACCTCTTCTTCCTCCTCTTGTGTCTGAGCCTACATGCGAGCTATCTGACTTGATTCCTGAGTGTGGTGCAATTCTTGTTAAGGTATTACTGTTAGAGTGGTGATCATCTGATTGTGTTGTTAATCTGTTACCATTTGTGTTGTCTGTGCTTGATGGTTCATGATTTGCTGAAATACTGCTGCAGGTGCTTGAGATGTCTGTGAAGATGCATGGAACACAAGTAATCCCATCATTGGTGCTAGATTTGAAGCATTCCATTGGTACTGGTTCACAGGGTTCATTATTGGAGCGAACATTGGAAGGTGGCTGTGATAGAGGTGTGATTGATTTACAGCTGCTAGCCATGGGTTCACGGTCAGTATGTCCTCTGCCAGTAGTTTCTCCTTATCCTGGATAGCTCGGCATTATGGAGAAGAGAAGTGGAAGAAGGTGCTGTATTTGGAAGATTAGAGTGTCTAAGTTGTACTTGTGATGTCTTGGGGACTTTGCTCATAAACGTTGATTCACTTATAGCTACAGCCATTGTGAATGTATGTGTCTGTGTATGTATCTGTGGTGCTTTCATTGAGATTGTTATCAGATGCATTAGAAGCATCCTTGCAGTAACTATGCTTGTTATCTCTGCGGTCATGTGATTCAACTTGAGCATTAAATGCAAGTATGGAGTTTTCTTGTTTACTGAATGAAATATCTCTATTGCATTTGATAGTGATGATTATGTGAGTGGCTGAACAGTTGAGTCAATGTCTAAAGTGATAGAGACTTCATTTTAGTTAGCTAATAGAACGTTCGTTCTTTGTTAAATGAATCTGGTTAGGTTCAATATTATTGGTTGGCTTATTTGTGTTATCTGAGAATATAGAGGTATTAGTCGGAGTAATGGAGATCTTTTTGGTTCACAGGTAGGCGTATTAAAGCTGAAGCCTGAAAGTCTAGTAGTTAGTGTAGTTGGTAACTTTTTGCCACTATTTTTGTCACTAACTTTGGTACTTGCTGCAGTCTTCTCATTCGTCTTTACAGTCATAACCTTCTGTAGGTAAGTTGCTTCATGATCATTTTTCTTGCTTCTTGGATAAGAGATTAATGTCCACTCATGTTCTTTAATGCAATTAGTAGTACTGGCCACATTATTGCGTGTAGTAGAATCGGTAGCGTAATTTTGCGAAACTTGCTCTGCGCAATTCTTCAGCTTGTCTTGTGATCTCCCACAGCTAATACAAAGTATGTTTAAACCTTCATATGTTATTTTCTGATAGTGGTTGCCAATTAAAATGTAATCTTGTTTACCTGTAGACTAGTAATTTTAGAACAAATTTCAAAAGACTGTTCATTATGCTCCTCCACCGTGGGTGAGCAACGGTTTTTAACTTGAAAAATGTTAATTATGGAACTTCGACCAATATAGAACTATTTAAGCAAACACTAATAACAGTATTAAGCAAAAATGAATGACCAAAACTACAATAAAAATAAAAAGAAAACCTTGCCCTATGACAAGATTTTTCTGTACACGTTATAACATTTTTATAAGCTGGGGTCGATCTATTCTAGTATAATACAACAGGGGCGCAGGTTTGGCTCAATTTTCTGTTTCCAGAGGGAGGCCTTGTAATAATAAGTGTACATGGTATTTTGTGAGTAACAGGGAAAGATGAGTATGGAAGGATCCTACTCAATCCCTACCTCCATTCCTCGCCCTCAAAGATTCCGGACGGTGAAGGGAAAATGGAAAAACAAAAAAGGAAGCAAATAGACCAAAATTGATATTGGTGTGAATCTCATGCCAGAACAGGGTGCTTAACCAAGTAGAAGAGACGATAATATCTCACCCATAGTTTTTGCATCACCGTCATTCTCAATTTGGGCACCAGACTCGAGTATAGCTGCATCCAATGTTAGTTTTTTCTTTGCAATTTCATATACATTCTCATCAACGGTATTCCTTGTAACCAGCCTTCATGAAAAAGGCAAAAGGGAAATGTGTAAACTACAAGAATTTCAATGTAGAAGCGAAAGAGAGAAAAAATCAAGAGGGAGTTAACACCTGTACACTGTAACTGGTTTGTTTTGACCTATCCGGTGGCAGCGATCTTCAGCTTGCCGATCTATCTGTGGATTAAAATCCATGTCATGTATGATAACAGTATCAGCTCCTGTCAAGTTTAAACCCTGTCCTCCTGCCCTTGTGGAGAGCAAGCATGCGAATATTGAAGTGTCCTTATTGAAGGTGTCAACAATTGTCTGTCTCTCTGATACCTGAGTGCTGAAATAATGAATGAAATCAAGACACCATGTTTAGGAAGATATGGTCAAAATTCCTCCGCCAACCTCAAATTACCAACACCTCTCATGACAACAAGTAACTAAGAATGATTACATGAACAGAAACCAAAATACTTTTTGCATTGACATCAAGAGCATGTCAATTGTCAAATTATTAGAAGAAACTAGAATACAAATGTATGGTGTGCAGACCTTGATAGGAACAAGAATTCTCCATCCTAATTTTTAGAACATAAGAAAACTTCTTTTCTATCATAGAATAGTTGCATGTTATCATATCCCACCAAAGCAATTAGTTTTTGACATGTCGAATGCTAGAAAATCTATTCATGATCACTTCTATGTAAAACTTGATCAAATGAAAAAAGGAAAAACATTAACAAGCTATAGTGAAGATCTGATCCATAAACAGTACATTCAAGTGCATCACATTACTTAATCAATGAAAAAGTTACAGAAAACACTGTGACTATTTAAGTTCTTTGTTCCTGAAGATAAGCATTTAATGTCATTGAGGATAAGATAGCTGTGAAACAGCATACGCTAGAAGATCACTAGAAAAGCTTGGTAACAAAGATGGATCTGTCAAAGAGAAGTAACACGTTAATACCTTCCATCCAGGCGCCTGTATGTAACTCCAATAACATCTAGGGTCCACTCCAGGATATCAAGCATTGATGTCCACTGGCTAAAAATAAGCACTCGATGACCACGAAGCTTTAATGAAGGGAGAAGTTTGGCTAATTCCTGCCCATTGGAGCACTTGAATTATTTTGAACAAATACAGTAAACTTAAAAGTGACTACATAAAATCAGAAGGCCGTTGAAATTAACCTGGCATTTCGCTGAAACCATAACATGTTCATCTGACAGCACTCCCTTATTGTTATCGCCATAATAAAGTAAAAGCTGCAAGTAAAAAAAATACAAATTCAAGTGATCATCGAGCATAATTAAGAAATAAAGAGCTCATAAGCAGACTGGCTCCGAAACCAGCTAATGGTAGTTGGAAGAGTTAACTGATACACTTGACTACATATTTAGGCCCTAACAGTCCAACTAGAGAAGAGGAAGCACCAAAATTCACCCCTATAAGAGTCTACACAAGGAGGCAAGCAAGGAGATTTAGGAGATTCATTTATTTCTTAAAAAGGTGAAGGGACTTCAAGATACAGTTGGGAGGCTTCCAAAAAAGGTATAAAGTTCTAGCAGTGATGGTCGAAGCAAGGTTTAAGTAGTCCAAGTGAAGACCAGAGGACTTGACCTGGTTTGATCAAGGTTGACCATTGACCGTTGACCAAGACAAGAGTGGACTAAAGTTGGAAGTTACAGGATTGCCCACTTATTGGTCCATGACCGGGTAGTGGTTATTTTGCCATATATCCATTATTTTAGTTACTTGGATTTGGTCTTGTTATATTTTTGGTTGTACCTAATCGCCTAGGCCAAATGCTTAGTCCTACTATAGTTAGTTTTAGGTCAAGAGTTTTCCTCAGATTTTGGATGACATTAAGCATTATGAGGACTAGGTTTGCTACTTGCTTGCTCTTTTATCATACTCTTGTCTCCCTTATCAAAAAAAAAAAAAAAAAAACTCTTGTCTAAACTTTATGCATAAGGTTAATTAACTTAGTTCAATTAATTGATAATACCCATGGTTTATGTTTAACTACCATTATTTTTCCTTTTATTTCTTTGTTTTCCCTTCTCTTTTAGTTTTTGCTTCCCTTATTTGTCATTATTTTGGTATCAAAGTGAAGATTTAGGCTTTGTTCTTACAGAACCTAGATTTAGCTTTATTTTTATCTTCGTGAAAAACTGAAATCTGAAATTTTCTTTTTTTTCTACAGTTACTCGACACACTGTAGCAGTCAGTTTATGGTGCTCTGGCTAAGATTTTCAGATTGCTTCTTGTTGGGTATCGTCGGGTAATGTTCAAAATTGATTGGAGTGGTGTTGAGATCCTTGCTTAATTGGAAGAAAAGTTGTAGTGAATGCTACTCATGGCGTCCGATCGAGGATGTTGACTCGGCCGCAAAGCCTGTCTGACTTTACTGCCGTATGAATCTGACATGAACCCGACCTGGGGTATCAGGTCGATCGGTTGAGCCGTCTCACCATGATCTCGTATGAATTTGACATGAAAGTTGCTAGAAACGTATGTGTGATACCTACACCGACACATGTAGTTTCTTGCCACGGGGCTCTTTTTCCGCAAGTCTCTTTCAGTTACCTAAGGATACTTCCAAAACACATTTTAGAACTTCTTTTGGCTTAAATGGCCTTAAACATAATTCTTAATCTAAGTTGCTCGGACACGGGTGCATATCTAGAGGTCGGATCCTTCGAAATGTAAATTCTAAGATTCGGAAATACGGATCCTAGTACAGATACGGGTGCAAGGATCTGGCTAAAAATAATTCGGAAAAAATATAAAAATATCTCTAAATTATAAGAAATTTTGTGGAATAGTTACGTAGAGCTTGTAAAGTGTGGATTTCTTTTTTATTCTCAAGTTGTAGATAAGTAAAAAAGATTGATTTCCTAGATAAGGTGTGCTATTTTCTTCAAATTTACCCTAGTTTTGATTCGAATTTCGGGAATCAAATTGTATCTCGTCTCAAATTTTTCCATCCGTCGTGGTCAAAGTACCCAAAATTCATTGACCAGATCCGGTACAGATCCCATATTCACACTCATACTAGTATCGTATCAGCATGGGTGCGGCACCTAAACTGCTGTGTCTGAGCAACTTAGCTCTTAATGGCCCTGATAGCCCAACATATCACCAATTAAAACAAGGTTAATGGGTTCTACGGGCTGAAAAAGGTCTGAGGTTAAATTAAACTCAGAACCATTCCTTCACCACCTCTCCTCTACCCCCCCCCCCCCCCCCAACCCCCAAAAAAAAGAACAAAGGGAAAAAATAAAAAGCAAGAAAGGCAGGAAACAAAAAGATATTGATTAAAAACGCAATCACTTAGTCGAACATGAAGCCAAGTAATGGTAAAGGTTGACGAAAAGTTAGTCCAACATGAAGTCATTCGCCATCCAGCTTTTATTAAGATAAATGTAAAACTCAACCTAGGGAGAATACATAATTTCCCCCTCTAATCACAACAAGCTCAGCAAGAGCACCTGCTACACAAAATAGCCCGGCAAGGGCACACAATATCCAGACCAACAAAGTAAGCCCGACAAGGGCATACAATATCCAAAACCACAAAATAAGCCCGGCAAGGGCACACAATATCATACTATGAATACAGTATACTCCTACAGCCACCCCCAACTAAAAATATTGCAGTGTCCTCACTGCACAATATCAAATATAAAGCACAAATAGTTTGAGGGCCTCCCTAAGGTCTGCATCAGACTAGCAGACTGTGGGAGGAAGGTTGATCAATGCTGTGCCGAACTCGTAGCCTCATCATCGTCGGTCTCATCATCATCATCACCACCACCAGCCTCTGACATGAAAGAGCACTCCTCGTTATCATCCTTGTCCCCCACTGGTATCTTCTTGCCTGTGTTTCTCCATTTGAAGATGGCCTTTATGCCTCTCCACAATTTTATCATGAACTTGCTCTTCTTCTTGTTCCTCTCCTTCTCCTTCTTGAAGTCTGACTGGAGATCTGCATGCGCCTCGGCCAAGTTGCCGTAGGCTGCCTCAAGTCTGGTCACTGATGCAGCCATCTTCTCGTGAGACTCTTTCTGACTCTTTAGCGCATCTAAGTAACTCTTCATTTCTTCCCTGGAGAAGTACGAGGGCCCAGGCTGGGAGGATGAAGGCCCACTCGGAAGCTGTGACACTAACTCCCGGATGGATGCAAGCTCGGAGTTTAGCACCCCAAATGGTCCCTCAGGTGCAGTTGCCTGTGAAGATGACTCTGAACCAGCAGCCGTGGTGGTGACCTTCCTTTTCTTGCTTTTAACTACACTATCCTCTCATGTCACTCTCAGTGGATGAAAAGGTTTATCAGCTGGTAACCATTGATCGGTGCTACGCACCTCAACCTCTGCTCTCATGCATAGCTGTGTGATCAATGAAGGGAACATCAACCATGCGTCCTTGTCCCGCAAATACTCCCTCAGCTCCCGCAGGATATAGTAACCGACATTCACAGGAATGCCGTCCAGGATGCATGCAATGATCAATGGCCCGGTGTAGGAGACATCTGAGACGTTTCCACAAGGAGACACCCTGTTGCATAGGATGTACAACCACATTTTTGCCTCAGCTGTGAAGTCAATTGATCGCAAACCTTTTCTCATGTTTCCCCATTTGGCTCTCATGCTTGGAGGGTAGAGTTTGGAGACAAGCCATTCCCCGTTGTGACACTGATCTTTTTCTCGCACCGGCTCCATTGGATAGTTATGTACCCCAAGGGTGTCATTTATCTGTTCTATCCCAAACCTTACCAATTTTCCTCTAATGATGAATTGTGGGTTGGCAAAGTTTGTGCGCTTAAGGTTAGCATAGAATTCGCGAACCCACTCCTCATTAGCTTTGCATGGAGTGGGAATGAAGCATGACCATCCGGAGGCATGAAGACGGGCATAGAAATCTGGGAGCTTCTCGGCCAATTTTTCCTCGTTGATCCCCTTTTCAAGCACTATTTTTTTGTTGACGAGGTTATCATAATATCTGCGCTGACAGTCAGCCGACATGAGGCGTGAGTGTGGAAAGAAGTCAAGAAGAGTCCGATTTCGAAGAAGAAAGTGAGCTCTACTTTGAGGAATCAAGAATTGAACATCCACCAACCGACTCCATAAGTGTTAATGACGCCGAGAAAAATATGGAATTAGAGTCATCCGGTGTAAATGAAAAATTGGTTGAAATTGACTCTAGTTCGGGGGAAAAAGAGGATGTCAAAATCCGAGAAAAATTGCAAGTTGGAGGTTTGAAGTCACATTCCAAGCATTTTTCAACATTGGAATTGTGTGGCGATATGGAAGTTGAACTACACGAATCAATGAAGGACTGCGAGGAGGAAAAACTCATACCATACATCCTACTGTTTGAGGGAACAAGAAAGCAAAA
Source organism: Nicotiana attenuata (assembly GCF_001879085.1). Classification (NCBI taxonomy): domain Eukaryota; kingdom Viridiplantae; phylum Streptophyta; class Magnoliopsida; order Solanales; family Solanaceae; genus Nicotiana; species Nicotiana attenuata. The sequence continues at coordinate 60,367 of NW_017670512.1, read as the reverse complement.
TGGCATTCCTCACATAAGAGCCAAGAAGTGCAAAATGAATAATCTAAGGCTTGGCTTGATCATCGACTTACCACCCCCCATCGCTCGTGGTCACAAGCTTGATTTCAAGCTATGTGCCCGGTTCATATCATCCAAGTGGCGAGAAAAGTGGTAAAGTTGGCGTGCGCCGTGCCACGGCGTTAAATGCGGCGCTTGGTGGGAGGCAACCCATCGGTTTTCAAAAAATTTTAGTCATTTTTGAAATTTTCTTTTTTAGAATAGCTTCGAATATTATTTGTGACTAATCTGCCATGTTTTAGATTTTTTGGAGTTGATTTGAACAGGTCGGAGTGATCCGGGGGGCCAAAACCAGTAGCTGAAAAATCTGTGCATCAATCTTCTTGTGTAATCGCATCTGTGGATTTTTTACCGCAGAAGCGTGTTTTCAACCGCAGATGCGGTCCATCTCGCAGAAGTGGCCATCTGACCGCATAAGCGGCACCGCAGATGCAGTAAAATGCCGCAGATGCAGAAATCGAGCAGCTTTTAAAAAAATTAGGAGTCTCATTTCTCTGCATACTTCTCCTCTCCCAAAACCTCAAACTCCCCCATATGTCACACTACTGCACTGATCTCACGTTACTGCTCTTGCACAAGACACCACAGGTATCTCCCATCTACTCCTCTCTTCTATTTCTCTTTGCTTTTCTTTTCTTTCTTTCTCTCTTCTTCTTCATTGCCAACAGCCCCACATTTTTTTTATTGTATTTGATGTTTCTATTTTCGATTTAATTAATGTTAGTTTTAGGAAGTGAGGGAAATTGGTTGAGAGATTCATGTGTGTGTGCTACTATTGTTGAATCAAATTTGTGGGAAATCTGAGTACCCAAATTGTGTGAAGAAGAGGCCTTTTTAAACTGCTTGCAAGGTGTTAGACAAAATGTTTAAAAGAAAATTTCTTGCTAAGTACCACAAAATCGGTCTCAATAGAACCATAATTTCATGTAGTGCACTAATTTAGAAGTCTTGAGTGTAAATTAGATGCCAAACTCGAGCTTAAGGATTGAAAAATGTTGAAAAAAATCTGGGCCTGAACCCTTGCTCTAGCACCGCAGATGCGGTATCGCACGTGCGATGATTTTTCCGCAGGTGCGATTTTGGCCAATCTGAGAACAATCGCAGATGCGGTGAAATTTACGCAGAAGCGAAACCGCTCCTGCGATTACTTTTCCGCAGATGCGAAAACTGGGCAGAACTGCCAATTCCAGTGGCTTTGCAACAAGGCCTTCCCGAGACCATTCAAGTTGATTCTTTGGCCTAATTGCAGTGTTTTAACTTGCTTAACATGATTCTATTGCCCGACTGACTTTGTTTTGATTTTATGAATGTACTTTGAGCTAAAATGGACCCGATCATGAGCGACAATGCCCCACAACAACATGAAATTGAGGAGGTTGAGGAACCATATGATAACTCGCGCTTCATGTCGGCTGACTGTCAGCGCAGATATTATGATAACCTCGTCAACAAAAAAATAGTGCTTGAAAAGGGGATCAACGAGGAAAAATTGGCCGAGAAGCTCCCAGATTTCTATGCCCGTCTTCATGCCTCCGGATGGTCATGCTTCATTCCCACTCCATGCAAAGCTAATGAGGAGTGGGTTCGCGAATTCTACGCTAACCTTAAGAGCACAAACTTTGCCAACCCACAATTCATCATTAGAGGAAAATTGGTAAGGTTTGGGATAGAACAGATAAATGACACCCTTGGGGTCCATAACTATCCAATGGAGCCGGTGCGAGAAAAAGATCAGTGTCACAACGGGGAATGGCTTGTCTCCAAACTCTACCCTCCAAGCATGAGAGCCAAATGGGGAAACATGAGAAAAGGTTTGCGATCAATTGACTTCACAGCTGAGGCAAAAATGTGGTTGTACATCCTATGCAACAGGGTGTCTCCTTGTGGAAACGTCTCAGATGTCTCCTACACCGGGCCATTGATCATTGCATGCATCCTGGACGGCATTCCTGTGAATGTCGGTTACTATATCCTGCGGGAGCTGAGAGAGTATTTGCGGGACAAGGACGCAGGGTTGATGTTCCCTTCATTGATCACACAGCTATGCATGAGAGCAGAGGTTAAGGTGCGTAGCACTGATCGATGGTTACCAGCAGATAAACATTTTCATCCACTAAGAGTGACAGGAGAGGGTAGTGCAGTCAAAAGCAAGAAAAGAAAGGTCACCACCACGGTCGCTGGTTCAGAGTCATCTTCACAGGCAGCTGCACCTGAGAGACCATTTGGGATGCTAAACTCTAAGCTTGCATCCATCCGGGAGTTAGTGTCACAGCTTCCGAGTGGGCCTTCATCCTCCCAGCCTGGGCCCTCGTACTTCTCCAGGGAAGAAATGAAGAGTTACTTAGATGCGCTGAAGAGTCCGAAAGAGTCTCATGAGAAGATGACAGCATCAGTGACCATACTTGAGGTAGCCTACGGCAACTTGGCCGGGGCGCATGCAGATCTCCAGTCAGACTTCAAGAAGGAGAAGGAGAGGAACAAAAAGAAGAGCAAGTTCATGATAAAAATGTAGAGAGGCATAAAGGCCATCTTCAAATGGGGAAACACAGGCAAGAAGATGCCAGTGGGGGACAAGGATGATAGCGAGGAGTACTCCTTCATGTCAGAGGCTGGTGATGCTGATGCTGATGGTGATGATGAGACCGACGATGATGAGGCTACGAGTTCGGCACAGCATTGATCAGCCTTCCTCCCACAGTCTGCTAGTCTGATACAGACCTCAGGGAGATCCTCAAACTATTTGTGCTTTATATTTGATATTGTGCAGTGAGGACACTGCAATGTTTTTAGTTAGGGGTGGCTGTAGAAGTATACTATATTCATACTATGATATTGTGTGCCCTTGCCGGACTTATTTTGTGGTTTTGGATATTGTGTGCCCTTGTCGGGCTTACTTTGTTGGTTTGGATATTGTGTGCCCTTGCCGGGCTATTTTGTGTAGCAGGTGCTCTTGCTGAGCTTGTTGTGATTAGTCTATTTTTAGCTTAGTCTATTTTTAGCTTCATTTCGTTATTTATTTTCTTTAGTAGGTTGTTGTTATTAGTATTAGTCGCTTTTATTTTAGTATCCTTTTTAGTAGTTTTGTTCTTTTATTTTTATTTCCTTAAGTAGTATTTTGAGAAGTGCTTTTTTTCAAAAGTGCTTTTCTCAAAAGTACTTTTGGTGAGAAGCAGTTTGTGTTTGGCTAATTAGTTTGAAAAACACTTCTGAGCAGCAATTAGTGTTTGGCCAAGCTTTAAAAAACTGATTCTAAGTGTATTTTTCTCAAAAGTGCTTCTCAAAAAAGTTTTTTTGGGGAGAAGCTACTTTTTTCTGCTTCTCCAAAACTGCTTCTGCTTCTCTTCAAAAGCACTTTTTTTCCTTCCAGAAGCTTGGCCAAACACCTCAATTTTTGGCTAAAAGTGCTTTTGGCCAAAAAAAAGCACTTTTGGCCAAAAATAAGCTTGGCCAAACAGGCTATAAGTTGAGCATATGTAGTGGACTAGTGCTTTGGAGTCACTTCTTGAGGCTTATTCTTGTCACTTGATTATTTTGAAACTCCCTTGCACATTCTTAAGGTTGTTTTTAAATGAGGGAGTCATTCGGAAAAGATGCACATACTTGAGCCTAATTATTAGTACCAACCAAATCCATAAGTATGGTGCTTAATTGGAGAATGTGATTTCTAAATAATAGCAATACCACTTGTGTTTCAAATGGTAAATCCTCATTGAAGTGTTGGTTTTGATTTGCTTGAGGACAAGCAAAAGCTTTAAGTTGGGGGAGTTGATGAGTGGTGATTTTACCACTCATTCTAGTTTCTTTTCTTTAGCTTTTATGACTTTTAACTATAAAATGAGGTTGTTTATAGTGTGTATTGTTAGATTTTCAGGTAAATGATGCCATGAAGTGATTTGAATTCAATTGGAGTGGAATTGAGCAAAAAAAGGGTGAAACCACGCAAAAACTCCCTTGTGATTCCGCATCTGCGGAAGGATGGTCGCAGAAGCAACCCCGCTTCTGCGAGAAAAGAGCCGCTTCTACGGAATTGTCTGAGCTTGCAAGAAACCGCATCTGCGGTTAGATTACCGCTTCTGCGGTGGCGCATTTGCGATTACAGAGATTTAGTTGGCATTTTGCTTCTGCGATAGAATCTCCGCATCTGCGGAGCCGCACCTGCGAGGATTCTTCCGCATGTGCGGTCAACGGGCATCAAACCTAGGCAATTTAGGCATTTCACATGTTCTTATTTCCAAACCTACAAATACTCGTCCTAGCAGATCTTTGGAAAATCTTTTGGCATATTTTTCAGTTCTTAGACTTAGAGAGAACAAGTTTGGAAGCTAGGGTTTGCACATACACTTTGGTCTTGAAGATTTGAAGCTTGTGGTTAAGGATTTCTTACCCATTTATGTTTATTTCTTCATTTCATTGCTTTGTATTGTATATCTAAGTGTGTAGTATTTTATCCAACACTTGAATCTTGTTTATGGAAATATTCTTGTTTAAAGTGTGGATTAAATACCTTGTTATGCTTATGTATTGAATGATTTTTACCCTTTCATGAAGTGAGTTATTATTACTTTAATTATTCTTGTTCTTTAATGTTTCCAAAGGGATTAGTTAAACCTAGGAATAGCCCATTAACTCCGAATTAATTTTGGAAAAGATAATTTGGGGTTGGGAAAGATTAATTAACAAGAACTTGAGGCGTTAAGCCTCATTTTATAGATTCTACCTAGGGATAAGATTGAACTACTTGTAGCCATTCCGGGTGTGCTTAATCTCTTAATTGTTTTAGGGATAATTCAATTAGGAAGTCTTGTTAGTCTTCGGAAGAAGCTAATTAAGAATTATTATCCGTGGCTAATTAACATAAACTCGCTCATATTTGTTAAATCGTGAAATACATTGGATCGTTACTTGAGTGTAATTCCCGATGCAACCATACTTGTANTACCTCTCCGTAGGCCCTCCAATGTCAACCTCTCACACCTCCTCACCGGGCGTCCTGTGCTCCTCCTCCTCACATGACCAAACCACCTAAGCCGCGCTTCCCGCATCTTGTCCTCAATAGAGGCCACCCCCACCTTATCGCGAATAACCTCATTTCTGATCTTATTTAGCCCGGTGTGCCCGCACATCCATCTCAACATCCTCATCTCTGCTACCTTCATCTTTTGGACATGAGCAATCTTGACCGACAACACTCAGCTCCATACAACATCGTTGGTCTGACCACCACTTTATAGAACTTACCATTAAGTTTTGGTGGCACCTTCTTGTCACACAAAACACCGGAAGCGAGTCTCCATTTCATCCATCCCGCCCCAATACGATGTGCGACATCTTCATCAATCTCCCTATCCCCCTGAATAATAGATTCGAGGTACTTAAAACTCCCTCTCCTAGGGATGACCTGCGAGTCCAGTCTCACCTCTCCTTCCCCTCCTAAAGTCTCGCCGCTGAACTTACACTCCAAGTATTCTATCTTGGTCCTGCTCAACTTGAAACCCTTAGATTCCAGGGTCTGCCTCCATACCTCTAATTGCGCGTTCACACTGTCTCGCGTCTCGTCAATCAATACAATATCATCTGCAAATAGCATGCACCACGGCACCTCCCCTTGGATGTGGCGCGTCAGTACGTCCATCACCAGAGCAAACAAAAATGGGCTTAGTGCTGACCCCCTGATGCAACCCCATCATAACCGAAAAATGGTCCGAGCCCCCCCCCCCCCACCGTCCTCACTCGAGTCTTTACTCCATCATATATGTCCTTAATCAATCTAATGTAGGCAACAGGAACACCTCTAGCCTCCAAACATCTCCACAAAACCTCCCTCGGAACTTAATCGTACGCCTTTTCTAAGTCGATGAACACCATATGCAACTCCTTCTTTCTCTCCCTATACTGCTCCATCAATCTCCTAACAAGGTGGATGGCTTCTGTAGTCGAACGCCCCGGCATAAACCCAAATTGGTTCTCGGAAATAGTCACGCTCCTTCTCGCCCTTAGCTCAACCACTCTCTCCCAGACTTTCATAGTATGGCTAAGCAGCTTGATACCCCGATAATTATTGCAATTTTGGATATCACCCTTGTTCTTGCATACAGGAACCATCGTGCTCCACCTCCACTCTTCGGGCATCTTCTTCATTCTAAAAATGACATCAAATAACCTACTGAGCCACTCCAAGCCCGCTTTGCCCACATTCTTCCAAAACTCCATCGGGATTTCATCCGGTCCTGTCGCTTTGCCCCTGCTCATCTTACGCATAGCACCCTCAACTTCATCAACTCTAATCCGCCTACAATACCCGAAGTCACAATGACTCCCGGAGAATTCCAACTCACCTAGTAACAATGCTCCTGTCCCCCTCCTCGTTCAAGAGACTATGGAAGTAGGTCCTCCATCTCCGACGGATAAGCCCCTCATCCAACAAAACTCTACCTTCTTCGTCCTTGATGCACTTCACTTGGTCCAAGTCACGCGCCTTCCTTTCTCGCACCTTGGATAACCTGAACAACCTCTTATCCCCACCACGGCCCTCGAGTTCCTTATACAATCGACTAAAAGCTGCAGTCCTTGCCGCCGTAACTGCTAGCTTAGCCTTTTTCTTAGCCAACTTATAATGCTCCCTATTCGCCCTTTTCTCCGCCTCGTCTACACTTTGCCCACCTCAAATTGCTCAACAATAAAACCCAAAACAAATAACCACTTAATCAAAATATAAGAAGAAACAACAACATATTGTCTCCACCTCAAATGTATCACAAAAACAAAAAGGAAATGAAAATAAGATAAAACCAACCCCGATTAATCAAAATAAAAAGAAGAAAATGGAATAAAAATGATGGGTAAAAGGATAAGAATTTGCTAATGAAGTGAAACAACGAGAAAAGGCATAAATTTAAGAGGAAACGGTGAAATCTGCCTTTCCATAAATACCCAAAAAGATATTGATCTAGCATCTTTTGTATTTTCCTTGTTATTATTGTTTGAAACAAATAAATTCATATGGTTACAATGAAAATCGAAAAGAACTAGAACTAAGGCCTCATTTGTTTGCACTTAATGGAGGTCTGAATCTTAATCATTCAGATCTCACACATTAAGTGCGTTTGTTTTTAAAGTCTGGATCTTAATTATTCAGATCTTAATCATTAAGTGTGTTTGTTTTTTTACTTCACAACCACTTAATCGATCTGAATAGGTATGTATGATTAAGATCTATAACAGAGACTTAATTTCATTAAAATGCTATCACATATTCATTATTAACTGCCGCCACCGCCTACCATTATCAACTACCACCATGGCACCACCACCACCATACTCAACCCCCTCCCTCCCACCACCACCACCACGCTACCATCATCCTCAATCATAGCCGCCACCGTTATCAACCATCACCACTCATTATCCCAGCCACTCCGACCACCATCATTCTCACCCACACTCAACACCCATCCACCGCCTCTAGTCGACATTCACCCGTTAGTTATCACCACCAACAACTATCATATTTTAAAAAACTATATATTAGTATTTCATTTGAATTTTATGTTTATTATTTTTCAAATAAAGATAAATTTTATGCATTCAGATGCTAAAAATCAAACAGTCTTAATTATTTCTATTTAGATCTTAATACACATCTTAATATATTCAGATGTGTATTCAAATTCAGATGTCTTAATCTTAATACACATCTTGATATCCAGATGTGTATTCAGATTCAAACGTCTTAATCTTAAAAAAAACAAGATTGTATATGAACAATTATGTAAGGAAATATGAAAGAAGACGAAGAAGATCAAGTAGATAAATTAAAGAATGGTGTTTGCGCAACTTTCAATTCTCAAGCTATGGTTCTTTATCGGTAACTACGGTGTTTGGTAGGAGAATATGAAGTTTACCGGCTATAACTTGTATTTTTTGCCTTATTTTTTACTCGTCACGCGCGTTAAGTCGAGTTAATACATTCTTTATGCCACATCAGCAAATAAGGATGTAATAATTCGCCTCCAAATAAGTTCAGGGGGGTCATAGGACCCCTGCAAACTTTAAGTGTTCAGCTTAAAAAAGTAAATAAGTTGGAGGGGGTACTTATGTATTCTCCCTTCAACTTATGAGGTCGTTTGATTGACATGTAAATTCATATCAATACGACTATACCTATGGTTGCCTATCACAATTCATATCTAAACCAATTCTTACCTATCACCATATTATACCCTTGAAAATTTCTTCATATCATCAGGTCCTTTCTTAAACTTCTCGCTAAACCCAACTAACACCATCATCTGCACAATTGTTCACCGGTGATTCCCTTTGTTCCTTCTTTAGTCTTCCTTTCCTTTCTGCTTATTGGCCCTTTCTTTCCCTTCGAAGACATAACAATTCAAGGCCTCTAAATTGGTTAAGAGAAATAGATCACTCCCCAATGTGGACGAAACAGAGTCTTCAAGCTCTTGGAGAATGCAATTAAGCTGCTGCTTCATTTTCTTTCCTTTTTCTTTTTCTCATTTTGTTGTTTTCCTTTTGGCTATGTTTTCCTAAGTCAATTACATGCCACCAAATATAACTCTTTAAGAGTGGAATTAAAACACAGTACAACTGGAATACATGTATTTCTATAGCTTTGAATATTGATTGTAGCCGGTTCAAAACCCCCAAAGAGGAGAGAGGAGATCTTGTAAGCTTGTAATAAGTGTATGTCGTTTCGCTTTCTTCTAAGCCTTTATTTGCTGCTTGGCGCTGTGCCATTAGCACCTCACTACCAGAAAGAAGTTAGATTGACGACAACGATTATTAGAGCTTGACAATAAAAGCAGCCAGAGAATACCAAACAACTCAAAACACATGTCATATGGCAGAATTTCATGATTAATCCAATGCATGCGAACCAGATAGTTTGTAGAAGAAAAATGAGTGAGATAAAAGAAAGTATACCTTGTGGATGGAGAAGTCATTATAACTCCTCAGCTCCTCAATCACTCTTTCAACTGTACATTCAAAACCAAAGACACCTTTGGGATGCATAACTCTAGCAATTCGAACAATATCATCATCTTTATAAATACGCCTGACAAGCAGAGGATGGTTTGCAATCTGAAGAAACCATAGCATTATTTGTCAAAAATCTGGAGTTCAGACAATAAATATTCAGGTAGATCAAGAAGCTTCAGAACCTTGCGGAATTCAAGAAAATAATTGGAAATTTGTCGTCTAGAAAAGACACCAGCAGCACTATTGGAACTAATTTCATGTTGCTTTGAAACACGAGCTAGAGATGCAGCACGATAGCTTTCAATCGCTTCTTTATATGCATCTTCTTGATCTTTCTCCATGCCAACATAACGAACCTGCAGTAGAAATTCTTCTGTCATATACTAAGTCTAACATGTAAAAGCTGTGAGCGATTCTAGGCAAGCCCATGAATAGCAGAGTCTAAACATCAATAGACCAAAGATGGAAATAGCTATAGTGAAGAAAATGAAAAACAAGAAATACAAACAGAACAAAATACATACCATCTGTATTTTTGGTACCAGTTGTGTCATCACGTCCGATTTTAATCTTCTCAAAATGAAAGGTCCAAGAATGGACTTTATTCGAGCAATTAACTCCTTATCTTCTGCATTCAGTAGTTTTTTCAGGTCAACATCTCCTGTTTCAAATAGATCAGGCATCATAAACTCCAAAATTGACCAAAGTTCCTGCAATAGAAAACCACTAACTGAACAAAGCAAAATCAAGCGTACAAATGAGCACTAATCATGAAAACAGTGGCCAAAGAAGCAGAGATCACACACACAAAATTACAAAAAAATAATCAAGAAAACATATACGCAAAGTTACTTCAACTCACTAAGAAATGTACAGCAAATAGCATCTGCTCAGGAAATCAAGTGTAAGAGAGCTAAGAATGTCTCGCATACTTAAATATTGACAAAGTTTTTCACCACAGCCAAACATGGCGAAAAGAGAGGAAAAAATTGAACCAAAAAAAGTAGTTGAGAGCATCTCCCCTGGAGCAAGGCAAGTTATAGAATTTGTTGAATTATTACATCTGATATAGCTCGTAAGTGCTCAATCAAGGGTAAAGAACCTCAAAACTAACCTTGCAATGATTGGCTATACATTGCAAGAAGTTCCGACACCATAGTCGCTGACACCAACAGACAATGAGCAAGCTGTTTTAAGAATAGACGTTTCTCTACACTATTATCCAGGGTTATTGAGGTCAAAAGACGTTAAAATTTATTCAGGAATACGAGAGACATATTTTTATTACTCCTCGTGGAAATAATAAATATCTTTGCATTTCATTACCAATTTGTTCTGCTAGTATAAGTTATGCAACCAAGATTGGGATCGGACAATTTTAATTGTCTGCTTTGAAGTGCCATTTTTAGCTTTTTCACCTTGAAATTTACTTAGTAAATAACCTGTAAGAAATAAAAATATTTTTTATTTTTTTTAGCAAAGTAAAGTCATAAAATTAACATTCAAGAATGTCCCTAATAGACATTTGTCCTGACATATAACATACATAGAAGATGTACAAACGCACTATACGCGAAAAAACTTTAGCAGCTTAAGACAAAACAGTTGGTGGCTATCATACATGCAAATCATTCTGTAGTGGCGTGCCAGTGAGCATTAGTCGCTGGTTGGCATTACGTGCCACAGACATTAAATTTTTCCACCTATAGCTACTTTTATCCTTCAAAGCATGAGCCTCATCCATTAGCACACAGCTCCAACGCCAACGCTTCAGAATTTTGCGGTCATCTTTCTGCTGAGCACTGCAAAAATGAGGCACCGGTATAAGACTCAATGACAAAGATTAGTACCAACTAGCTAGGCTTGTTTAAAACATGAAAGTTTAAAGATTCTTTTCTTTTTTGAATAAACATGAAAGTTTAAAGACTTCTTTTCCATACGTAGATACAAGTTTAAAGAGTTGATTAATAAGTATCTAAAACCAAATTGAAGATTACATTTCGTCCACCATACTAGGAGAAACATATCTCTATCATATCCCCTGGTATAGTATACAGATCTCGAAAGTATTCAGTAAGACTTATTTTCCTAATAAAGCTCATGTGCAAGAGAATTGTTTAGGTACTCTGGCAGTTCTAGCAGATAGCTTGAAATTTATTTTCTATTCTCTACATGTACACCCCTATGTCTTCAAAAAATACATCTTCTGCATCTCAGCATTCTTCTGCTTTCCTATATATTAAGAGATCTTTCTAAAGTTGGGACCATTTAGAAAAGAAAATTCCATCTTCTGCGGTAAAGATCATACATCAAACATAAACTAGAAAAGAAAAACTCAAAAAATTGAATAAGAAATTTTTGTATAGATTAACAGCTCAATCACGACTTAAGTACAAGTATAAACAGAAACTGAAAAGTGAGCTCCTATGCACTAAGAAATAGGATGAAATTGTCATCTTTAGCGTTGTGAAAATTCGACATGAATTTTATTTCAAATGTTTACTAGATAGAAGACAGGGGACTTTCATATAGGCAAATAGGATTCCACTTTGCAACAATATTATTCTTCCATAAAAGCGTTGGATAAGAATTTCTCCAAGAAGTAGCAATGACTTGCTTTTTCCCATTGCCTCACCTAAGGACGGTAAAATTAAAATCTGAGAGTTTTACGATGGAAAGAGCAGCAGTAGAGCATATTCAGGAATAGAACAATGAAATTTAATTTTCAACAACAATGAAACTGAGGATCTTAACAATGGATTCTCTTGTAGCCTCCACTAAGAAAAGTAGACCATTATTTGAGCTAGCCTTTGCAAGTTCAGCACTTGCGAACATAAATCTAATTTTCAGTCTCTTCATCAAAAAATCTGTAGTAAGCAAAATATCTGGGGCCACTTGAATGAACTTGTTCTTGCAGTTCTTTCAAAGGCATATACCAGAGGCTTCATTCTGAAGCAGAACTATGAAATCTAAAACACGTCATAGCTATAAATGATTAGAAAATACATAACCACAAGCAGTTAGATGGTATACTGATACTCCCACTTCGATGCAAACCTAAGGTCATTAAAATAATATGCAAACCTGTGTCGTTCAAACAGTGAGTAGCACACTAGGATAACGTTAAATGGAGGTGGCAGTCCAGTCCTAGCCAGAGAACTCAAGTTTTTTGAGTAAGTTGATCGTGCAGCACCATGATATTGGATCACAGTAAATTCTGGACACCACCTTTTTAGCTCTCTTTCCCAGTTCTCCAAAACAGAGGCAGGACAAACGATTAAATGTGGACCAGGATCATCTTCCAAATGTTTCAGCACTGTTAAGTATGTGATTGCCTAATAAGATGAATAAATGCAGTGTTACCTATCACTTAAAGTCGAGATAAAAGAAAATATCTGCATCAATCAGAGAAAATAAAAAGTTAAAACTGTGGCATACCTGAATTGTCTTACCAAGACCCATTTCATCAGCCAGTATAGCTGCATAAAACCAGCCCCAAAAATTTTATGTTTGAGGCATAGGACCCAAAATTGGGATGCATGTATGTACACTTGTCAAGTATAATATGGTAGCAATGCATATCTTAGTCAGAAACATTAGGCTTTCTTTCTATCTGTACAGAAAAAAGAAATGCTGGTAGTGGTTAATTGCTATACGCTACAATCAAGTCCATGCGGGATAAAGGATATTTAGGTGATCTGAGTTTCATTTGTGAACCTAACTGGGAAAAGAGTAGTGTTCCTGCAAATGCTTTGGAAACTACAAAAGTTTAATGCATCTAAAACATATCAGATTCACTATATAAAAGATATATGGAGCAGCAACAGTCTCGTCATTTTATATGAATAACTTAAAAACTGAATGGAATAAGGTGCTTTAAGCTTTTTCTGACTATTTAAATATTGAGAAACACTTGCAGATCGTCTGGTTCACTGACCAATTATACAGATATTACAACTTAGGGATCATTTATGTGGCAAATAATGTTGTGAGGATTGTTATGATGTGAACAATAATGTAGGGACTGTTATACGTTGAGCAATAATACAAAGATTGTCGTGCAGAGATTGTTTTTGGTTTTTTTTAATAACAGACAAATTGCCAAGGGCCAAATTACCGCACGTTTCAAAACTCGATGGATAATGAGCCCACCACACTATCCTTCTCCACTTAAATACCAAGCTTTTGTTCGCGGCAGGGTTCAACTCGCGTTGTGCGCCTAACCCGCACATCACGTGTTGCTCGTTTACCACTAGACCAAAATCATGGAGGCTGCAGAAATTGCCTACTTCAAGGGATTTATTTGTCTTTAACTACTCTTATGCATGTACTTCTAATACACATACTCTGTATTCTATTCCGCATAAAATAACACGTATTCGAGTAAAACCTATGCATGCGTTACCACCACGGAGTTTAATAGCATCAACCGAATGTTGCATTAGTTATGCGGAGTTTAATACCATCAACCAAACACTGCATTAGTTATTATGCAACTCACCAAATACTGCATTACTTACACGGAATTCTATTCTGAGATTGTTTTGTTTATGCAGCCAATCAAACAACCCCTTAGATGTATTTTGATCATAAGAATGTTGGTTCAATTATTTGGAGGTTGAAAGCAGAATGTGCCATTTTCCATTATTTCAGGGAATCGAGATAGAACTTTATTCTTAATCTAGCATCAAAAGACACAATGATCATATGCCAAGTTAGAAAAACTCTTAATAATTTAACCACATCAGCTCCTAAAATCTTAACTTCACAAGGAAATCATCACAACTCAGACAACAGGTCCATGCTACAAAATAACAAGATATAAATTTTAAAAACAAAGTACAATAAAGAAGTACCTCCCCCGATTTTCTTTCTATACAGCAAAAGGAGGAAATTGACTCCAACAAGTTGGTAAGGCTTCAGTATTCGCTTAAATTCCAAATCTCCTTCTCCGCATGCCATGTCTATATCATCCTTGAGTGAAAAACGTTTCAATCACAGACAAAAATACAGCATTTTACAACAGCTAAAGCCCAAACTTAATGTACTAGTTCAAATATTATACTACCTGAGTCACAATTCTCAGTGATGAAGCCTCCTCCACTTGAGCGTAGGAATCAAACTTTGCAGCTGCAGTACCAAAAAGCTCTCTCTTAAGCTCCGTAGATATTTTCCCACATTTTTGCAGTGCTTTCCCTACAACATCATCCTCCTCTTCACTCTCCTCGAAAGCATCAATCTCCTCGAAAACCTCAATATCCTGCTCGTCTTCATTCGAGTTCAATCCTTCATCTTCATCTTCATCATCCACCACGAATCTCCGGCGGCCACGGCTGGCTGTCGTCTGGTTCACTGTGGACACAATCTCAGCATCATCGTCCTCCAAATTCTCCGTCACATTTCCGACTCCAATTTCCTCCGACGAGCTATCCACCAGTTCGACGAAATTGGAGGGTTTTGAGGTGTCGTCATTGTTGCTCTTGGAGTACGTGAAGGACTCGATAGGAGGAGGTAGAGAAGAAGGCTTGTTGAGTTTGAGGACGCGAGAAGGATTGAAGGAATTGTCTTCCGGCCATTCGTCGTCGGAGATCTCGTAATAGTCACGCTTCATCGGGAAAGGAAACCCTAGAAGAAGCTGAAATGTGAGGAGTTGGAGGAGGGAATTTTGAAATTTCACTCAGCAAATTGAAATGCAGAGAGTATTTAGGGGAATGAAATCTACTGTTGCGCGAGGGAACTCTAAAAGATTTTTTTTTTTTTTGGAACTCTAAAAGAATTGACTACTCTTTAACTAATATCCGTTCCGTATATGTGCTCTTTAAAACCATGGTTGAATTAATTCAAATGTTAAACACAGAACTTCTTTTATTATATGTCATTGTAGGCATATATATTTTATCGAAATTAAATCCAATGAAATAATTTGAACTATATGTTAAATATATTAGTTCAGATAAATATTATGAGCTAATATAATAGTATTAATTATATGAGTCAAATATATATGAATAAGTTCAAATTCATTGGGCTAGCCCATGTAATTGGGCTAAAAGTAATGAGCCCACTTCATTAAGCCCAAGAAGTTAACTTTCTAGAAGACCAGTTTGGTGTCATGTGTCAAATGACGTAGCACGCCACGTCAAACGGAATAGCCAATAGGATTATGCCATGTGTCAAACTAACAAGGCATGTCAAGTCAAATTAAATTGTCGCTTGCACATGTGACGCAGTTTCATTGGCTATTTAATTTGACTTGGCATGCCTTATTTTTTTTTTATACGTGGCATGATCATATTGGATCTTTCGTTTGACTTGGCGTGCCACGTCATTTGACACATGAAACCAAATTGGGCCTCTAGGAAGATGACTTCTTGGGCTTAATGAAGTGGGCTCATCACTTTTAGCCCAATTATATGGGCTAGCCCAATAGATTGGACTTATTCATATATATTGGACTCATAATTAATTCAATTATATTAGCCTATAATATTTATTTGAACTAATATATTTAACATATAGTTCAAATTATTTTATTGGATTTAATTCTGATAAAATATATATGCCTATAATGCCTCATACTTCAAGACTTGTTGATTTATAGACTTGTCGTAACCGAAAACGGGTCATGAAGTATTAGTAGACTATCAAGTTTGTCGGAGGCTAGATTAGAACACAAAGTATCATCCATGCAATTTATTACATGTACACCCAGTCAATTACTGTAGTGACCATTTAGACAAAGCCATTTAAACTATAATTTTAATATAAAACTATAACCGCCATGTTATGACCCGACATTGGGGAGCGCGATCGGCACTCAACCGAAATATCCCAGTCAAGCAAGCCTACTTGGTGCCTTATACCCGACCTTACCCATGAATAAAATGAAGATACAAAACATTAATTAGACAATGAGAAGATCATATGAACAACACCAAATTTCATTACCATTAGTTACTTCATTTATAAATTTCAAAAATATATCACACATTCATAGTTTAGAAGTGGGAACATGTGATACATATACAACATTTCTAGTTTAACTTTCCAAAACCACGATACAACCCACATTATCTCTACAGAGCCCCTAAGAGATACAAAATAGTACTATGATGGTGCCGACAATAATGGTTCCCCAAGTACACGCAAGTATACGTGGCCGTCAAGTAATAAAGTGACTCGAAAATTGGATGTCGAACCCACAGAGACTTAGATTAATTGTTAACTAAGGTAACTAAAATCAAATAACTGTTCAAGATAAATAAATAAATATTACTTATCTACTAAACTACTTTTGCCGAGATTGAACCAGTAATTCGTTAATTTATCAAGGATGCAAACATGTGTTTTTGGATTTTACTCAGATGAGATGAAGAATCCAGGGTTGTGGTCGGTTTATCAATCCTATTAAGCTCAGTAACCCCACTAGTTAATCCAGATTATCAATGGTTGTTAATTGACCGGATCGTTTATATGAATAGCATGTTCCCACAATACCACTCACATATCCACAATATATCAATCATATATTCCTATAATATTGAGTCTATCATGAACAAATATAATACGGTATTCAACTAAGCAAGACTATTAGGTATATTCCTATCCTAATCGTTCCCCGAGCCACGGGTTCAGAAACAAGCTCTCTTTAATTCTACTCTAATCTAAACACGGCTATCCCAAGCATAGCATAGATAGTAGGGTGAATTGGTAGCTACAACAATTCACAATTTAAAACTAGAATTAAAGAAACAACCACAAGATGATAATCCGAATTAACGAAGATGTAATTAATAAACTATTTACCCTAAAATCGGATAACAATTGAATTTGTACGCGGTTTTAAGGATACGTGACATAACTTGATACAAATTGAGGAGAATAAATTCAATATTGAAATAGATGATAAAAGAATAAATGCAAACCACACAAATTGAACAGCCTTGGCCTTCGAGTTCAGTCACCCTTGAACCAAATATATTTCAACTTGCTTATGAACAGAATAACAAGATAATGAAAGCTAGAAAATGACAGTATAATTGCTTAGTATTGCATGAATGTGATCCCTTTTACAAATGCTCAGATCCCCTTTATATAGTAGGGGAGACCTACCTTTGATACAATTCTAAATACAGTAAGAAATATCCTAATTAGCTAATTAATCGGTCTCTTCTTGATACGTGCCAAGATTTCCGCCGTGATCCTTGCCCGATTACGAATATTTTGGTTTTTTGTTATTTGGCTCGGTAAACTTCCCTGGATCTCGCTCAATCATTTTCTCGCTTGGTCTCGATTTTTTCCGATCTCAATCTTGATCAGTCTCTGGATCATGAGCTCGGTAATCTAACTTTGCTTCATGGTTTGATGTAATACGAGGTTGAACCTTGGCTTATTGCGTTCTAGTCTCGATCAGTCATATAAAAAGGACAAGCCCGATATTGACCGTATACATAAATGATAATAATCATGTCAACCACAACCCTAGAAAGTAGAGTGCTTGGCCACTCATGTTCGTAGTAACAATTTTCCAAGTATTATGCATAAATAAATTACAAAGAAAAGATGAAGGAATGAAGAACTCGATAATTTTCTCCTCCAAAAGTTGTTCCACGTGATGTTCTTGCCTCCAAAATGATGTCCCTAAAGTCTTCTCCCCTTCCAAAGTGGTGTCTCCCCTTAAAAGCACATTTTCTTGATGTATTTATAACGGCTAGGGTTTGTTGGGGCGAATTGGGCTTCTCCTAATTCGGATGGGAGAAACTGATATTTTCTACTCCGGTCCCGATCTAGCGAAGTGAACCTCGCTTCGTTGTCCGGGTCCTGGGCACCAAACTTATACTTCCTCCAGATTCTTCCTATTTTTAATTCACTTTGCATGAAAACTTTCCAAATCACTTCCAATTGAATCGTACACATATAAAAAATATTATTAAGCTCGAGTCACAAATATTCACAGAAAAATTAATAAGATCAAGGTATGATGCAAGGCAAATTACCTGCAAAAACATGGATTTTTAGCCAAACATCAGTAATCGGGTAGTAGGAGATGATAGTTTGTGCCCACTGAATAATATGAGCAACCCCTACCCTAAGGGAGTTGTGAAGCATTATTTATGTTGCATGGGGTGATCCTTTAGGCTAAAACACTTAGCACCCCCATTCCTTTTATATGCTTGTTGTTCACACTTAGTCATTAAACATAGACCAATGGAGTTGTAACCCCTTGTAGTCTTTAAGACTTGAACCGATTATTCATAGTTTAGTTCTTATGTTATTTTTCTTTACATTGGTTTATGTTATAGTAGAACTTTCAACTTACACATCTTTTTTCACCTATATGATCACCTAGCTTAATTATATAATCCACATAGCATAGACTTCGGCCGGGACCCACAGTTGTGGACCTCGAAGAGTGCCTAACACCTTCTCTTTGAGGTAATTTGAGCCCTTACCCGATCTTTGGTGATGTAGACTAGTCAAACAGAGTTATTTGCAATTAGGTGCCCTAATGCACTTTAAAAACTGATAGGTGGCGACTCTTCTCTTTTAATACCCATTTAAAAGAGTTGTCATACATCGAAACTCGCTTTTGCGAGAAAAAGGGACATGACAACATGACGACTCTGCTAGGGATACTTAGGCTCTTACCATAATGAAATTGACTTATGTGGATTATTTCTCTTATTTTTCTATATTTGTCTAAATTTCTATGACATGCACAACCCTTCGCTTATTTTCCTCTATTTGTTTAAATTTCTATGTCATGAACATCCCCTCCATGTTTCCCTTTATTGTTATGACATGTACGTCCTCTTCCTGTTTTTTTCATCTTGTCTAAGACTTTGGTATCATGACTCTCCCGTCCCTATTTCCCTATTTGCTTCATTACATTCTCGCACATTTTCACGAGTTAAACTAACTTCCCTCTTTTTTCTTTCTTTTCTCTTCTTTTCCTCCTTTTGTTCATCTTTACTATATTATTTACTGTTTTTACGCACTTTTATCATGCAAATACTTGGCAATGTGTTACTATTTCTGCATAAAGCATGCTACACATCATACTTCACTCGTGCTTATTATCAATATAGCGGTGCTTGATGAGTGTCCGCGCTTTCCTGAAATCACCCTTTTTAAACCGAAAAAGCTTATTTGCGGTAGACTAGTCGATCAACGGTGGAATAGACGGTCCTGTGCCTTTCCCTCTCGAGTTGTCGACTTGAGAGTACCAGTCTAGACCTTTCTAGAAACCACACTCCGATTTGAAATGTACAGGCATCATGCTAAACCTGGTACAGATTGAGGTGTCAATGACGTAACAACCCGCTTAGATAAACCTTCTCCAAAGTCCAACGGGATTTCCATATCCCAAAGGACACCATCATATTATGTGCATTACTTGGAGAAAACGTGCTAACATGTCGATCATTATTGGGTAAGTTGTCAAATATTGAGGGGAAAAGGGATAATCTTTATTTGTTTGCAGAAAATGAAGCATGAAATCCCCAAGTTCGGAATGGTCCAGAATATCCCGCCTTTGCTAATTGTCTGGTGGAGAGACCTTCCACCCTGTGATAGAAACCATGTGAGAGGAGTATTGGTTACTTGCCATCTTTGCTAAACATTCGACCAAAGAAGGAACTGATCGAGGCTGCTACCATGTTCTGGGATGAGAAGAGAGCTGTTTTTCGATTTGGCAATATAGAAATGACTCCTCTCCTAGAAGAAATAGGGGGTTTTGCCAAGTTACCATGGGATAGTCTAGGATTATTAGTGCCAGAAAATCGCACTCCACGCGGTTTTTTTAAAATGTAGGGTTTTAAGAAGAATGATGAACTGGTCCGTTTGAAGAAATCATACATCCCTTTTGGATCTCTCTATGAGCATTATGGGCATAGCAAATCATATCGCCTTCATCATGAGGAGCTAGCCATTACCTCTTTGGGATGGGTGCACTGCCGGGTTTATGTTTTCATTGTCTGCTTCTTGGGATTGTTGATATTTCCAATGCAAGGGAGGAGATTCATACTCGCTTAGCCATGGTCGCCAGGACCTTAATGGATAGCATCGAGGGACAGACGTATACTATCATCCCAATGATCTTAGCTGAGATGTACCGTGCTCTGGATTGGTGCAAGCATGAGTCCGGACACTTTGAGGTTTGTAATCTATTACTACAAGTTCGGCTGTTAGAACATTTTCAGAGGGGTGAGTATTGCCGGGAGCTTCTGCGAAGGCCACTAATGACTACATAGCCAATCATCACCCAAAGAAAATGATGTTCATTCCAGACAGGTTTGTAAAGCCAGGAAATATTGTAGGCTGGGTGCGTTTTTTCAGCAATTTGACAGACGAACAAGTACATTATATGTTTGAATGGTTTAGAGTAGTTAGTTCATTATCATATCCAAAGGAACTACTCACTTAGTACTGATCGGGCTGCAAGACATCTACCCTTACGCTCCTATAAGGGTAATGAGGCAAGCTGGAAGGAAATAATTCATACCTCAGTTTCCTACATGGTTCAGTATAAGGCAGATTTCAAAGGGGATGTCATCCCATTCAAGCTCGAAGCATAACATGTGTGGAACCAAAAGATCATCGTGGAAGGAGAGACCATTGAACTAGACAGGTGTCACGCCAGTCATATGTACTACTATCTCTCATGGCTGGAAGACGACATAGTTGGGACGTCAAACCAGGAGTCAATCTGAAACATAGGATCATAGATAAGGTGTCTGAAGCACAGGTGAAGTATAAGAGGCTACGTAAAAGGGTGTTCGGATCAGAAGCTAAGCATCTGGAACAACATATAGTGAACATGGAGGCGATAAGAAGAATGGAAGGAGATTGCCAGTAAGTCATAGAGATATTAGAATACTTGGAGCAAGGATTGATGGAGCTAGAAGTGAAGATGAGAAAGAGGCTTTGGGATTGTCAAGGCATGGCTGATGAGGAAGGAAGGAATATGGCAAAGGCTTACTTACTACTGGACATGCGCGATCTAGGAAACATGATTGATGGGGTCAAGAGAGCCAAGCATGGAGAAGGTCCTTCAGGGACCAAGTAAATTAGGAGATGATATTCTTTACTGTTTTCTAGCTTAGATTAGTTTTCGATGTAATAAGGCTTAATTCCATTAGTGACTTTATAATTATTATTTCGATTTAGTGAAAGATTGTTTTGGCTTAATTTTACACTAATGAAATGAAGCAAACATTGACATGGATTTTCTCCAAGTGTATGTGTCGCTTAGGCTACCTCAGGAACAATGAGGTTCCTAAAGTTAGGACGCGGATTATTGCATGACCTTATGTGATACATGTCTAAATATTGTAAACACTCTTTTACTTCGTCTTACTAAATTGGTTACCTTTTTATTTTTATTCTTTTGATTATTCCCATTCTCAAAGGTTGGTTTGTGTATACTGGAATCATCAGGATACCACACCAGATGCAGAGGTCATCCACCTCCTCCTCCACCTAGAGACCCAAAAAGTAAAGGCAAAGGAAAAATGGATGATCTAAGTGGTATTCGAAAAGACAATGCTACCATGGCAGAGAATGATGAAACCTCAGACAGGAGAAGTACGCCTGAACAGAATGTGTTGGTCTTAAGTTTGGAGCAGAAAATCCTGGAGCTACAAGGTGAGCTTGGGCAGGTCCGTAATCTGGCAAACCTTTCCCTTACTCTAAATGTTCCTGACATCAACTGGTAAAACACAACCACTCAAAACCAAACACCACCATAAAACACATAAAACCAGAATCCACCACTCATAGCTCCGAACCCCCCGCACCGCATCAGTATCACAATCCCGCACCTCCTCAAAACCTTAACCCACCACCAGTCCCCTCAATAAAACCACTATCACCTAACCCAAATTCACAAACCACCACTTATCACACTCTTCAAAATGCACCACAACCTACTCCCGATCCCCAAACCTCAATTAATGATCAACCATATACCCAAGTTCTAGGAACTCATCAAGGTAACCCGATATACATGGAAACCTTATCCCATACCCCACAACAAACCCTATTGATACATGAGCCGACCGAGAAGGATCATCTTATCCGAAACATGGCAGAAGATCTCAAAAAACTGACAGGGAGAGTCTAGAGCATTGAAGGTGGGAAGGGTGTTGAAGGTTTAAACTACAAGGATTTATGTATCCAGCCAGATGTAGAATTGCCGGAGGGTTACAAACCTCCCAAGTTTGAGATGTTTGATGGCACTGGTGATCCAAAGATGCATCTGAGAACCTATTGCGACAAGCTTGTAGGAGTGGGCAAGAATGAGCAAATCCGCATGAAATTGTTCATGTGAAGTCTTACAGGAGACGCATTGCTTGGTATATCAGTTAGAATCCGAAGAAGTTGGCAAATTGGGTGAGCATGGCATCGGATTTCATGGACAAGTTCAGGTTCAATATAGAGAATGCACCGGACAGTTTCTACATCCAGAACCTCAAGAAGAAGCCGACAGAAACCTTCCGCGAGTATGCTACTCATTGGAGATCAGAGGCCGCAAAAGTGAGGCCTCCACTTGAAGAGGAACAAATGAACAAGTTCTTTGTTAGAGCTCAACATCCGTAGTATTATGAAAGGTTGAAGTCATCGAGAATCACAAGTTCTCAGACATTATCAAGTTAGGAGAAAGGATAGAAGAAGGAATCAAGAGTGGGATGGTGACCAATTTCGAGGCACTGCAAGCCACAAACAAAGCCTTACAATCAGGAGGTATCTTGAAGAAGAAATATATGGGTGCCGTGATGGTAGCCCAAGGCCCTAAGTCTCCCTTTACATACCAAAAACCTCCACCTACGACGCCCATAACACTCAACCTGCATATTACCATTCATCTCCACGCGCCTACCAAAACTACCCAAAGCCACGCCCAAACTTTAACCGCAGAGCTCCCAGACAATACTCCCCAATCGCTGAACCCATAGCCCAACTATATAAAAGACTAAAGGCCACTAGTTACGTCATCCCTATTCCCGCTGTTGCTGTTGAGAACCCTTCCTAGTGGATTAACCCCAACAAAACTTGTGCCTATCACTTAGGCATGAAGGGTCATACTATTCAAGAATGCCGCATATTAAAGGACAATATTCAGAAACTAATCGACACCAAGGTTATTGTTGCATCCCGTATTTCGTATGTAAGTTTCGTCGTAAGTTAATTGACGTAGACTCGGGAATGAGATTATTTTGAGGTCATAAGCATTTATGTTATTTGTAACAAGTGATAAGTAAGTGTTATAAAGGTCAAAGGGTTAACTAATCGAAGAAATTGAGTATCGCGGAAGTTTGTCATTTTGTGATAAAGTACGATCCAAGCTATAATACCCCGTACTTATGGATTAGTGCTATACAATATACCACACGACCATGATAGTAAAGTATATTATAGTAGGATACATAAAGTGTGTTAAAAGCGAGTAGTATTTTAAGTAATTTAAAATAATTTTTAATTATGTGGATAATTTGGTAATTAATGAGTTTAGTGGGAGATTAATTAAAAGATTAGCTAAAGACATAACGTGGCAGGCCCCTCCTTCCAAAAATGACATGTGACTAATATGTGACATCTATGCCACATGTAACAATCTTTCAATATGGTGGCAAGTGAGGTGGACCCACTTTCCACTTATTCATATTTTTGGATGGATTTTACCAATACAAATATATGCATATGTGCAGGCACATGATCTGCTCCATTTTAAAAAAAAATAATAATAATTGGACCACATTTCAAGATACTTATCTTGCTCTTCTGAAATTAAGTATATTAATATGATTCATTCTTTACTGATGGAGTAAAACAAGAGTCCAAAGACATATCAAGATAGCACAAACGCTAGAAAGTGGTTATATATATATATATAAGAAAATGCTTTTTGTTGGAGATTAGAAACGGTCTTGGAGGGATTTAAGCTACAAAGATAGATTTGAGATTAGAAACGCTCCTTGCATTAGAACAAGACGTGAACGTAGATGTGTATTTCCATATCAATTTTTCTCAAAATTGAGGAGATTGTTCACATTAAAGGTATGTTAAGGCTAATCCTTCTTTCTTTTGGCATGATCCAAGTAACGATACGCAAATGTAATGCTATTTCATAATTGTTTATACTCTTAGCACTTAAGGATGTCTATGTTATTCATTCCTGTAAAATGATATTCAAGCATGTCTAAGTATGTATCTAGTTCCCTATTGAGGTATTTAATAAAAATGATAATGTCATAATGGTATTATATGTATTATACATCTACCACCGAGCTACGACGGTCGGGCAGTTACCACTGATTGGGCAGTTATGTATTATTATTTACCACCGGTTCAGCAGTTATGCACTTACCACCGAGCTACGGCCGCTTGGGCAGTTACCCTAATCAGTTGGGCAGTTAACGTCACGAAAATGATGTAACCAGAACTATTATATTGTAGTTTTATTTATATATACGAGATGGGTCTTATTCTATATGTTACGACCCTCAGCAGTAAGTCAGAAGTTATAAGTTGACTCTTATGTCTTCCCGAGATAGTATCTGATTATTATTACATTTCATTTCTGCCTTACATACTCGGTACATTCTTCGTACTGACGCCCTTTTTTCCTGGGGCACTGTGTTTCATGCCACATAGGTGTAGATAGGCGAGGTGAGGACCATCCACTGTAGGCTACCTCCAGATACTAGCTTTTGGTTGGTGAGATTCACATCTTCCTGGAGTATTGCCGAGTCACGTTCTATATATGTTACTTTGTTTTATGAGGATGTCGGGGACCCTGTCCCAACTTATATGTTATGGTCATATTTTCTTAGAGGTTTTGCAGATAGTGTCCTATGTATAATTTTAGGTATGACATGTCAACAGCCTTGTCGGCACCTATGTATCTATATAAATCTTTTTGGGATTAGTTATGTGAGTTAAGTTTTAATATTGTCAATTATATATATAGATGTGGCCTATCATGGCCCGTGACCGGTCTTATAGAAAAAAATATAAGGTACGTGGTGCTCGGTGAAGTAGGCACCTAGTGCTAGTCGTGGCCCTCTGATTTAGGTCGTGACAGTTATACAGTTAAAGAAAGCCGCACGAAATGTTCGTAATAACCCTCTCTCGGATCATTGGGGTGAGGGAGTGAATGTGATAGAAATCGATGAGGAATGGGACCAGGAAGGATCCATTGGACTTATTCGATAGAAGGATACTCCCAAAACATCTCTTGTCACCCTTTCGCAATTGTGGTGCAAACACATGCACCATTTGTGGTCGAGGTAGCTACACCTTTCACTATGATGGTATCTCGCACGCCATCTTATAAGTCGGATATCGTCCCATGGGATTATGTTGCGGAGACAAGAAGAAAGGGAAAAGCCAAGATGGAAGAGACAGGTGCTGCGCAAGGTATGACTAGAACTGGTAGAGTTTACACACCTGAGAATCTTGGAGGAACAAACAAAGAAGCTGCATCTGAGCCACCTGTCATTGAGACAGGTACTGACAATCTTTGGAGGAAGGTAAAAGCAAGGGAATACTCTGTTATTGACCACCTGAATAAGACTCCCGCCCAGATATCCATTTTATCACTATTGCAAAATTTAGACACGCACAAGAATGCCTTGATGAAAGTGTTAAGTGAAGCTTATGTACCTGCCGATATCACTAGTGGAGAGATGGCTAACATGGTCGGACAGGTACTTGAGAGTTACAAAAAATTACTTTCCAAGAAGATGAGTTACCACTAGAGGGATTGAGCCACACAAAGGCATTGCACATCACTGTGCAATTTGAAGACAAGTTCATTGCCAGGGTCCTGATAAATGGAGGTTCGAGCTTGAACATATGCCCGCCGACCACTCTAAAAGACTAGGTGAAGGCCTGCATGAGATGCAGATGGGAAGTATGAATGTGAAAGAGTTCGATAGATCTTAGAGAGCCATTATCGAAGAAATCAACCTTGATCTAAGCCCGACTTGTTTTGATGTCGAATTCCAAGTGTTAGATATATCGGCCACTTACAACCTGTTGTTAGAATGACCATGGATACATGCAATTGGGGCAATGGCTTCTACTCTGCACCAGGTTGTGAAGTTAGAGTGAAATCATCAGGAGGTGATCATTCATGGAGACGGAAGCAACCCTATCTATACTAACCAGACCGTTCCAGTCATCGAAAATAGGAGGAGATTAGGAGGAGAAACATACCACCACATTGAGCGGGTAAACTCAATTGAGAATGATCGATGGTGGAGCAATAAGATAGAAAGCATATTGCTGTGGACGGGATATGAACCAGGCAAGGGTCTTGGCCGAAAGCTTCAAGGGATCACAGAACCCATACGACCGTAGTATCATAGCCAGACCTTTGGGCTCGGGTATGAATATACCGTCCAAGAATATCAGGATTGGACACCGCCGTGGCGCGCTGATTACTATCTGCTGGAACAACCCATACCATTGCACCTCACCAGACATTCTACCAGACCGATATGATGTGGGGATCTGAGGAGGACGAGATTTTGGCCGTTATGAGGAAGTTGTTCCTGGACGAGGAAGATATGGACTGTAGTGCAATTTTAGAGGAGGAAGAGGAGGAAGACCTTACTATTTAGACAGTGGGAAAAGGAGATGTTATCAAGAACTGGACCACTGCACCATCTCGGGCTCGCCGAGTAACTGTGTAGCCTAGCAGAATTAGCATGACTTGTTTTTAAATTGTTTTTGAGCATTTAAGACATTTTTAATATTTTGTTTGAAATAATTACTCGAGCCATCGAGTCGTACTTGTTGACAATTTTAAGTTTTATTAATGCATTATTGCTTTTCGTTATCTTTCTACATTCTTTTCAGTGTAATTATTACATATTCTGATGAACCTACGACAGTGACATGTAATGAGACAATGCAAAATAAGGACAGTAATTCGGAATATGATATAATACCTGAGGAAATTATCAAAGAAGTAGAGAATTTTGAGAACAAACAAAAGTCTAATTTGGAGAAAATTGAGGCAGTTAATGTAGGGGATTCTGAAGCAGTCAAAGAAACTCGCATAAGCATTCATCTATCACCATCAGAGAAGGAAAAGTATATCAGGTTTATAAAGCAAAATGAGGATATTTTCGCATGGTCCTACGACGACATGTGTGAGGCCCCGTAAAAATTTTTGGCTCAAAACCTAGTATCTTGTGGTGTCGACTCCGAATATGTGTTAGGAATGCGCGCCGCGGTTCGGACCCTTGGTATTGATCTAAGCTTGTAAAAAAAAAATTAAAAGAATCAATTTTTCCAGAAAATGCCATTATGCAGTCAAGAATGCGGTCGCAGAACTGGTATGCGGAACGCATTCCTACCGCATAGTGAAGATGTGGTTTGGTTAAACTTGAGGTCAAGATGCGGTCCAAAATGCGACCGCATAATTGATATGCGTACCGCATTTCTACCGCAGAGTGGAACAGAAGAGTTGTCAAAATTAATGTTGAAAATGCGGTCTATTATGCAATCACATAACCAATATGCGGACCCTTGGTATTGATCTAAGCTTGTAAAAAAAAAATCAAAAGAATCAATTTTTCCAGAAAATTCCATTATGCGGTCAAGAATGCGGTCGCAGATCTGGTATGCGGACCGCATTCCTACCGCATAGTGAAGTTGTGGTTTGGTTAAACTTGAGGTCAAGATGCGGTCCAAAATGCGACCGCATAATTGATATGCGGACTGCATTTCTACCACAGAGTGGAACAGAAGAGTTGTCAAAATTAATGTTGAAAATGCGGTCTATTATGCGATCGCATAACCAATATGCGGACCCTTGGTATTGATCTAAGCTTGTAAAAAAAATAAATAAGAAATATACTTAC